>NW_022605577.1:2204963-2294508 GCF_008692095.1 Etheostoma spectabile | reverse complement strand
GGCATTTAAAGAGCTTATTTGAAAGAAGACATGTTTCTCTGTTTCGATTAGGACTGGGTTCAAAACTTCAATTCAATACTTTTTAGGCACCGACCGAAATGCCTCATCATTCAATACCCAATTCAAAATCTCATCTGCGTCAGACAGCCAATCAGCATATAGCATGCTTCTACCAAGATCTAATAAAGCTGGTGATTGGCTGTCTAACATTACACGTCAAAGACAAGCAGGAAAAACTCTACATTAGACAGGCTCATGTACTATAGTAAGGAGTTGAATAATAAATAAATGATTTGTGCCAAATTGTGTAATGTTGTAATTTTTTTGTTTTATAAAATTGGTATAAAAAAAAATATATGGTTTAGGAACCGGTATTAAAGTCATGATATTTTTATCTGTAGCGATATCAAAAGATACACAGCCGTAGCTGGGATTACTCTCCAACTCTTTGCAAGTAATATCTTAAAAAGAACTCTCACAACTGAGTATGTTACACAGTACACCACATAGATGATTTTCTACATAGTGTGTCACACTTCTGCTGTGAGAGTTACTCCCGTAGAGCCCCAGCCTCACTTCCTGCTTTTTCTTCCTTTAAGAATTACATTAAAATATGACATATTTTATCATGTTTACACTGAGGTTCATCGACAGTGGCTGAAAGTTTGTAAACCTTTTTTGGTTTACAGCTCCACAGAGCCCAAACAACACAAACACGCACACGTCCAGACAGACAGCATCTCCAATAAGACTGTTGTGTAACCTCAAAATGGCCTTTCACAAAGCCGTTTGACCCTAATTCAACTACTGCTATTTCTCGACAGAACAACTCAGGTTGGTCAGTGTTAGGAGACGCAAGCACCCCAGAAGAGAACAGAGTGTGGCAGTTTTGGTTTTCTGGCTGTAAATCCCGGGACGTGACTTGTGACTCCTTCGATTCACTAGACCCCTAAATCTGCACTGGATTCGAGGAGAAGAGGAGAGGTGGAGGAGAAGTGCAGAGGTGGAGCTGGATGTGGCTGTTAATCAGTAAAGAGGAAACAAAAGAGAGCTTCTCCCAGTCACTGACCTCCTTTAAATCTCCACAGGACAGAAGTGGTGAATGACAAGGCAGAGTTGAACTTTCACCTCCATCTGAAAGCCTCCTGCCTGTGTCTGTACTGTGTGTGTGTGTGTGTGTGTGTGTGTGTGTGTGTGTGTGTGTGTGTGTGTGTGTGGAGAGATAATAGCCAAGCATTTCCTGCTAAAAAGTTTGTAAGACCGACAATCCCAACAGGAAAGAAACTAGTGTGTGCCCAGTTCTGCAGAAAGAAGATTTGTGGCGAAGTTTCTAATCTGAACAGTTTGCAATGCATTTTTTCTGACAATAGAAACTGCGCATGAACTACTTAAACCAGTGTTGCAAACATGTTTTTTTCAGTTTTCTACCAAATGGAAGAAATGGTGAAAAATGACCATCACAACCCCTTACAACCCAAGGTGACGTCTTCATATTGCTAGCTTTGTTTGACTACAGTCCAAAACGTATTTGGCTTCTTTTCACATTAAACAAATAAAAGCAGTCAATCCTACCAATGTCTGGCATTTTTTGCTGAAACAATAAGAGTCGACAGCCATGCTAGCAGCTCTGTGAGGTTTGAACTAAATGCTAGCACACACACAACCAAACCTCTTTACTGTAGAACTTTAAAGATATAGAAGATAAGATTTATAAAACTCATATTTGCTGAAACTGACCCTATGTTAGAACTACATGAAGCAGGTCATTTAAAACAAAACTGGCTCCTCTGGCACCCCTACAGCCGGTTGTGCGATTAGCAAAAATCCACCGCTCCCTGTTCAGATGCAACAATCATGGCCAGTGGGGGTGTCAATCAATGCTCATGCACACACATTCAATCTCCTCTGTGGGGGGCGGGGCTTAGTGGATTGTTTTGGGCTTTAGCAGAGAGGGAGGAGGGACTGAGAAGTTGTTGAAGTTCATTTTTTGGCTAAGTCCTGGATTTTTGCAATCCTACCTACGGCACCTTTAAGTCCCTGAGGTGCTGTTCCACTGGTAGAGTAATTGACGCACTTTTTTACCTTTTTGATCAATAAAATTCCAAGTCATATTTGCAGTTAAAACCATTATTTCCATTTATTTCCATTCATAGTTGGGTTTCCAGACAAATCACTGCTTGTATGTATGCCTGTGTAGTGTTGTGTTGTTGGTGTGTGCGTGTGGTCAAAAACAAGATGTGCACCCGAGGAACCAAAGATTGGTTCCCATTTATACCATGGGCACTAATTGGATCGTACACTTACAACAACAGTACTAGCATGTTCAGCAGGTATAATGTTTATCATGGTCACCATTTAAGTTGCCATGTTAGAATGCTAATGTAAGATAATTAGCACTTGTATTTGTTTGGCGGTTGAGTTTAAATCGCGTACTGCACCTTTGACTCCATTCTGCTGGCCTTGGTGTTCTACATCTGTAAACCAACAGCAATTTTCAATAAAACCTCCACACCTCTCCAGTGTTCCCTCATACAGCAGTAAGTCCACGAGGTAGAGCACACAGAGTCAAATCAACTCCCTGTTTAGACCCAAATTAGGAGTTAAAGGTGTAACCCGTAATCCATATATAACTGTCTGGCCAACCCACTGGATTTCAAAATACAGCATCAGAAAGAACTTTTTTCATCCTCAAATTGACTTGCAGTATGATGAGTTTTATTAATATTTTATATCACTAGATCTATCCAAGATTGTGGCTTTAAAAGTTAAGTGAACTTTAATATCAAGGATATCCCTCCATAATCTAATAAAAAACTACTTCTGGGTCAAAACTGAAATATTGGTGGGACTCAGAGAACTGTAAGAAAGAAGAGAGACTATTTCATGTAATTGAATTTTGTCAGACTAGAGGTATATTAAAGTAGATCCCTGCTGTGTGTCTATGCTTTTTAGTGTGTGTGTGTGCGGGGGCGAGGGGGGGATGTTGGGAGAGGTTGTCAAATGCACTGTAATAGTTCCAACGCTTCATCTACCTGTGTGAGCAGAAAGAGAGAACTGAATTGGGAAAAGCCAAAAGACGTTTTCACCAGACCTGCAAATGCTGTGATATGGTTTCATTTGTTTCTAAGGCAAATTGTTTAAAAGGAAATACCTCCATCAAATATATTTTCATTCTGTCGCCTTTTTTTTTTTAAGGGCTGTCACTTAAAAGAAAAAAGCTGCAATACAACAGAAAGAGAACTAGAAAGGAAGGTTTCAAACAACTCTGTTAGCTGCTTGTGGTGCCTTAAAACAAACAGGCTAATGGCCTTTTTCCATTACATGGTTCCTGCTTGACTCGCCTTTTTGGCGAGTAGATTCCATCATGAAAAAAGTCTTTCCATCATGAAAAAAGTCTTTCCATCATGAAAAAAGTCTTTTTCATCATGAAAATAGTTTTCCATCATGAAAAAAGTCCCTGGTACCTGCCAACACGTACTTTTTTTAATATCACCTCCGTCAAGGTTCCAAGCGAGCTGAGGTGATAACAAAAGGTGACGTGACAACCTGCAGACTACTGATTGGTCGGAGAGAATCGCCACTAATCACTGTGTCATCAATAGCCGAGTTCCGACCGGAGGGATTTTTGCAGTTCTTAGAACATAACATTCCCAGAACCCTTTTTTCCTTATGGACCGACTGGACCAATTTGGGAATTATTGAGTACTGTAACTCAGCTCCTGCTTCAGGGCAGGGTCTTTCCCTTTTCCCTTTTCTGAATAGTGACCTAGTCACACCCCCACGGCGCGCCATCTAAAAGCCATGCCGCCTGTGTTGGCAAAACAAGGATCCACAAGAACCGTTAAAATCTTTGGGAAAAGCTCCAGTAAGCTAATGCAAATGGGGGTTTGTAAATGTTGCTAAAGTCAAGTGACGCAGCTATAAAGACCATGCTTGCGTCGCTCCCTTACCCCCCCCCCATACCAGTTCCTACGGCCACTTGGCCAGAGCGAATGCAAATGACAAAACCGGTTTTGGGGGGGCGTAGTTAGTAGAACTGTTTAGATTTGGATAGTTCCTATAACTACCCGCCATTTTTAAATAGTTTAGCCAGCGGTGTTTTTTTGGTGCCTTCAGCTTCTTTTGAAACCAAATGTGTCTTCTGGCTGTGGCAACAGCAACATGCCGAGAATCAAAAACAACACACCTTCGACGTTCTATGTGGGTGACACTTTAGGTCACGGCAGTTTCCTGCGGCGGCGCTATGACGACCAGCCACGCTCGGCTCACGCATGAGGCAGTGCTGAATCTGCTACGGAAAAAGGAGGACGGGGCACTGTGGCCGAGCCGAGTAGAGCTGGTACTAGCAGTGGGTAAGCGCCAAAAGTCCACTCATTCACTCAACACTGCTTGTTTGGGGGGGAATCACCAGTCACCTCCCGATATCATCATGATCATCACGATACTTATGCCACGATACGATATTATTGCAATTTTAAACATACTGCAATATTCTAATTTCTTACCTTTTTTCCCAACTATATTTATTTCCCATCTATATTTTACCCAATTTAAAATGACATCCCCAAAAGGGAACTTTGTCAACATCTGTTTTATCTAAAATGATACATTTCTCTGTTTGTTCATCTCACTTCAATTGTATTGCTGCAGAATGGGATTGTCAAGCAGACAAACTGACCACCACATATATAATAAAAGATCCATACTTGGCGCCTGTGTATTGATACAGTATTGCCACTGAAAATATCACAATGCTATGCTGTATCGATTCCCCCCCCCCCCCATACTGCTTGTCTCTCTTCACTCTTTTCCTTCCTCTCTTTTCATCTGATATTTTCTGGCTCTGTTGATCACCCGCCCTTTTTAATATGTGCTTTTTTTGATATAGGGGCTTTTGATATAGAGCCCCTATATACACAGTATATTGATACACAGTGTGTGAATGGTGAATGGTTCCTGTACCTTGAGTAGTTGTTAAGACTAGAAAATATAAAAACAGTACATTTATATTTGAACATACATTATATTGAGCCAGCAAATCCCATAAAAACATCATCCTTGTCTTGTGAAATGTATCGGAGGGTAATTTGTGTCCTGTCTATTATGTAATAATCTGTTCGGTGAAATCACTACTTTATTAAAACCAAATGATCTCAGCAAGTGCACTTGCATTGCCGGTCTTCTTCATCACAGATAGATAACGAACACGACATGCCGACAGGTAAATGCACCTGAGACCAAAAAAATATATATAAAATTCTATTTTTTTCCTTTTTTAGTGCTTATATCTTCCTGCACAGGGAAGATACAGGAAGATGGATTTAGACACAGGGCAGATCTATATCAGAAACAAAAATGCAATTGAAAGGACTACTCCAGCGATTTGGTGATGCATTTCCAGAAAGTTTGGGAACTCACAAGGGACATTTAAAAAGAGAATGGTCAAAAATCGATGCAGCAGAGGCAGAGATATACTGACTTTGAGTCCTTCCAATGGGCCCAAGTCCAAAAAACACTGGATCCTACAAGCGTCTTTCATTGGAAGCCCTGCCTCCCAAATGCCAGTCTCTTTCAAACCCCACAACAGTTCATGATGCAGGCCTTCTTTTATGCATTCTAAGCTTCAAGCCCAATCCTCTGGAACTTTTGGAACACTCCCCCCAGAGCCATAGACGATATATAACTGTTTTTGCAGGCTGAGTTGTACTCCCCGTGACGGATAAACCGCCCTTCATGTGTAAAATCAGTGGAATGCCCCCATATTTTTGGTCTTTTTTTTTTTCCACAGACATTTTGAGGACCCATGAACATGGCAATGAACAATGAATGATGTATGAACAGTAAAGTACATGGGAAATGCAGATGGACAAGGATCTGTGTAAATGTCCTTCTAATGCACTAAAACCAGGTCAGGTTAGTACTCTCCCGTGTGGTTCATGTGTGTAAAACAAAAAAGAAGGCATGTCATGTACAATTTACAATGACAGCATGATTATCTGATTGCTCTGGGAAGGAGATTTCTCAAATAATGAGTGTGTAATGTGATGCACTCTTACCTCTGTGACTTCCATGACTTTGATAGCTGCCAGTTGGCCTGTCTTGACATGACGACCCTAGTGAATACAGGAAGAAAAAGTTAAGAGCGCAAAAGACTTTTCTTTAGATTTTTCTTACACCAGTATACATATTTTTTGAATCTCGACATAACATACAGTTTAATGAACACAGTTCAGTACTGTGTACTAAATCCTCTGATTAGAGGTGGGTCTGTAAGCAACATGCCCAAAACCCACAAGAATACAAAAGTATCTATCAAAACCATTATGTGTAAAGATCTTTTCAGACGTTAGGCAACACTTTGCCTGCGTAGTCGCCTGGATCCACTGGTTCTCACTGCGCACTGTGAATAGACAGGCACACAAGCGCCAGGCGCTCAACACGTGGTAACCATGGGGATTCTGTGCACTACTGTATCCCTGCTGGTACAACTGATCGACATGAGTTGAGTGTGGTATTAAATATCCCTAATCAAAGGTGGATTTATAACAAATAGTGGCAAATCACTAACCACAGGCTGTTATTGTTGATAGCTAAAAGTTAGCTGGATTAGCATAGTCGGAACTTCACAGCCTAATTGAAGATCAAACTATAACGTTACCAGATACATCCAGACGTGTGCCGGAATTTCACATGCCACATTAACATTACACAAATAAAACAACACTGAACAAAGGATGGTGCAAAGAATCAAATGTCAAAACACAAGTACTAATATAACAGCACTACAGATTGGATGTGCACGGGGTGTGCAAAATAGAAGTTATTATAAGTTTATTAGGGTTGTCATTGTTCTCCAAATTGTGATTTGACTATTTTTTACAGGTGAAAATTAATGCACCATTAGATTAACGAGTTGTATCTAATGCTGCCATGAAGGCCCATCGCAGCCCACGTCGTTTATGCTGTTGCGCGCATGGCCGTGCTGGTCCTACAGGGAGGTGTGTTCAGGTGAATTCTTGGCATTTCGCTATCTTGAGGCAGTGGGAAGTTGACCAACAAAAACCTGGTCTTAAGTCAATAGCGCAGCATTTCATTGTTATTTTAACATTGCCTAGGCTTATGCACAGCGTGCACACACTATGCTCGTTACACACACAGGGAAGCACAGTAGCACATACACATGCAAGATTACATATACTGAACAAAATCATAAATGCAACACTTTTGTTTTTGCTCTCATTTTTCATGAGCCAAACTCAAAGATCTAAGACTTTTTCAATGTACGCAAAAGGCTTATGTTTCTTAGATTTTGTTCACAGATCTAAATTTAGTGAGCACTTCTCCTTTGGAGATAATCCATCCACCTCACAGGTGTGGCACATCCAGATGCTGATTAGACAGCAGGATTATTGCACAGGTGTGCCTTAGGCTGGCCACAATAAAAAGGCATCATCTTTCTAGAGTTATGGTTAGGGGTCCTCTCTATCTACCTCAACCTCTCTACCTGAACCTCAACCTGACTGAAATTCATTGTCTTAAGCAACTCCAGTGGGCAAATGCTCACATTTGGAGGCGTCTGGCACTTTGGAGAGGTGTTCGCTTTACAGATGAACCCTAACCCTAACACCAGATACTGACTGTTTTTTTGGATGCGCCTGGCTTTTAAAGGGGATGGGAGATGACACTCTGATGGGTTTATTGCAGGTTACGCCCAAAACACACCTATAAATTAATGAAGACACTAAGTACAACCCTTGTGAAGCACCTTCGTCATGCGCTTCACGGGCCCTAGAGGTAATGCTGCCGTTTGCAAAAAAACAGAGGGAAAAAAGCTAATTTCGGTGAAATGGTGGGCAAAACTCTGCATGGGAGTTGAACTCTGGTTCTTTACTGCCGCCTGGATCAACTAGATTACACAAAGAAAGATTCCTGGCTCCAGATTTAAAAATCAAATATGAAACACAAGTGAATCATCACACACTGGGAAGCTCATGGCAACATTCTTTATAGAGCAAGTGGTGGTGATGGCGCAGTGGATATGACACATGGCTTTGGTGTGGGAGATCTGGGTTTGATTCCCACTCCCAACATCCACCAATGTGTCCCTGAGCAAGACACTTAACCACTAGTTGCTCCAGAAGCGTGCAACGTCTGACATGTATATATCGCAATTGTAAGTTGCTATGGATAAAAGCTTTAGTTAACCCTGGTATGGTATTCGGGCCAAATCGACCCATTTCAAATTTTTACAAGAAGAAAAGTGTTACAAATATACTTGTTTTCTAACTGAAAATCAACGTTTACCTTATTTTCTGTGATAAACATGTATTCCTGAATCAATTCAGAAAATTATTTTGGATATGACCACTTATGTTTTTTCCATAGTGGATTTTTAACATGAATTATAACCCCAAAAAATGACTCACACTTCCATTTTTAATTGTGTTCTAGTAGAGACTGATTGCATTCCCAAAAACGTTATCTCAGTTGTTTGAAATTGAGATGAAGACAATATTTGTTATATTATATAATAACTGTTTTTAAAACCCCAAATAAGTCACGAGCCAATTTGACCCGAGGGATTCGAGAGGGTCCCGGAAGTGAAGACAACACAAGGGTTAAATCATGTGTGTAATGTAACTAGTCCTTGAAAGTAATGTTGATGGGAACAATGTGCAGCTCAAAATGTAAAATATTATTATTCAGAAACACCAAACATTGGTGGCCCAGATTGATTAGTGATGTTAAAATCAAAACTATAACCACCCCCACAACTGTAACTGTATACGAACGCACATACTAATTTTCTCATGAGAGGCAGAACAGTGAGAGCAACAAGGCAGGAAGCTAGATGAGAGAGGGAGCACGCCAGCACAGAGAGCCAGAGCTGTAAAGTGCAGTCAGGTGAGAAGGGGAAAATTGAAAATCTTGTCATGAGTCAGAAAGCTGACAAGATACTAGAGTAGCTACTCTATAAGCCTTTAAGCTATGATGTATGACAGGGCTCGCAGTGTGTGTGTCTGTGTGTGTATGGAATAAATGGAGGGATTGAAAAATCTCACTCTACTCAATCAGTCAGCTAATATCCAGGTACAGACAGAGACGCAGAGCATTAGAGAAAAGCTGGGAGCCAAATACAGATGGAGAGCTTGAAAACAAACACCACCGTCTTAATATCTGTATATTTGTGTTTCATAAGCTTTGCAGATAAACCTCAGGAACACTCTCTACTCCCTTCCAAAGGAATATTACCCACAGGACCAATTTCTGCATATTCTGGTCGGCCACGGGGGATAGCAGGGTGTTGAAACCTGTGTGTCTAGATCAAGTATGTCCACATCAGAGAAGTCCCTAGGAGTTTCCAAGAATTCAAGTCAGCAGTTTCAACACATCAGTCCTAACCCAGCTATATGTGTTAATATTGTTTTCTTGATTATTATCGGCAAGTCTGTTCCCCTCTTTGATTATAATGGGGTGACTGACAATTGGATGAGCTGAACTAGGTGGTATGGGCGTGGCCGTTTCATCACTGTATCAGTAGCTGAAGCATTTTAGTTGGAAAGTAATGCAAAAAAAGTTAACTAACTAAACAAATGCTCATTTCCTTCTGACATCAGGAGAGGCGTTCCATATTTTAAGAGAGGCTGGTCTAACCCTGACATGTATCTGAGAATATGAAGAATTACTAGGGGGTGTTGGTGGGCACAGAAGATGCAGTATCCTTGGGAACACCTTATGTGTAAATGGGTGTACATAGTGCATTTTGTGTAACAAAACAATTAAAATCTCTTTTTAATACCATGGTCTGGGTAAATATTGATTCTGATTAGATGCAGGGTGTCCATTAAAATGTGATAAAGTAATAGAAGTATTTAAAGAGTGCTTACTAGAGCTGGGCGATATGGGAAAAAACAAATATCACAATATTTTTTACCAAATACATCGATATCGCAGCTATATTGTAGGGTTGACTAATGGCGTTTTCACAAAAAATGTAAACGATAATTTGTGATAATCATCAGTAATGTGGATTTAAAGGCTAAGTGGGTAAAGGCAAATAATAGAACAGCCAGAACAGTCTGGTAAGTTCAGAAAAGCACATCACTTTACTGTAATGCATCCTTTCAAACCAGGAAAAGACAACACTTGTGTCATATTGTGATATTATGACATCCAAAATTTAAGGCAATATCTAGCCTCATATATTGATATAATATCAATATACTGCCCAGCCCTAGTGAGGACACCTACTAAGTAGTTCCGGTGAAACTGACTGTTTACCATTCTAAATGAATGTGCTACATTAAAAGAAAAATAGTAATATTGGGAATGAAATTTCCATTTATTAGTCAAACCCTCAGGTGTTATCAGGCAAATGGAGTCTGAAAAAAACTATTAATTGCTGATAATGCACATCTTGTCAGGCATTAGCCCTTACTTAAATGCAAAATGTGAAAGGATAGAAACATTCATTGTCAAGTTGAAGGCTTGGACCCAAGTGCATGAAGGCGAGGAGTAAGCAGCAGTTTGATTAAATAATAATGTAATAAACACAACAAGACTTACAAATGTGTAAGCAGAAAAAGTCATCAAAAAAAAAAAAAAAAAAAAACAAGGAACCAAAAAAAACAAACAGCAAAACAGGAACACAGAAGGAAGGGGGAAAAACTCCAGGAACACAAAATCAGCAAAACACTGGACGGAAGACGACAAACCCATAACAGACACAGAAAGCACACTGACTAAATACACATGTAAACGAGGGTGAAACAAGAGACAGGCGATACAAGGGCTGGGGAACAGGTGAAAGACATCAGGGCGGGGCAGACAATCACACAGGTGGGAAAAACACAAAACAGGAAGTAAGACAAAACACGGGAGAACAGAGAGACTACAAAATAAAACAAGAAACATACACTACAAGGTAAAACACAGAAGACAGAAACATGAAGCGTAAAACAACAAAGAAACAGAATAAATCAACACAATGAAACAGGAAAAAAAACTACAACAGAAACTCACAACCGTGACACTAGTGGAATGTTATGACGTGCCTAACAAAGTTTTATTGAAAATGTTGCTGAATCAGCAGTCGTGAAGCAGGCCTCATGACAGAGCATATATGTTCTTCTCATATTTATAACGCTTTTAAATTGGAAGCGAGATGTACTGTGTGAGGCTCACAGACCTCTATTCTTTCCGGCCTTGAGTCTCTCCCCAGTAGTGGACATTGTCTCCATAATGCAAAAAAAATGTGGCATGCAAGCAGCCACTGGCCTGACTGTGACAAATAAGGAAATGGCCTTCCTGTCCCTTAGAATCGATGCTGTCTGCGTTTGCCACCGCTACCTACTCTGTGACTGACACACACACACACACACACACACACACACCCACACACACACACACACACACACACACACACACACACACACACACACACACACACACACACCCACACACACCAAACACACACACACACAACAACACACACACACACACACACACACACACACCACCAATAGTGCGCCAGTGAAAAGGTTACTATAATATATCCCAGCTAGCCATAATAATGCAGATGTTCAATGCTGCTTGTCTCCAACTTTCTGTTTCCCCCCGCTCTGTGTGCAACATAATCTGTCTGTCTGTCTGTTCTCTCTCTCCCCTCTCCCGCTTCTCTGTCTTTCTATCTGTCCCCTACAGAACAGTCTGTTACTGTATTAACAGTACATATGGTAACTTTGTCTTGGATGGACTGCATTACTGATCAGCACAACTTTCAAAGCTATTTAAAGGCTGCATATCTGTATCTGTGTGTGTGTGTGTGTGTGTGTGTGTGTGTGTGGTGTGTGTGTGTGTGTGTGTGTGTTGTGGTTGTGTGTTGTGTGTGTGTGTGTGTGTGTGTGTGTGGTTTCTGAGTGTGCACATTGAGCTGAAGAAACAACTCATTTTTTCCCAGTCCATTCACATGGAACCTTCACTGGCTGGCACTACAGGGGTCAAAGGGCTGGGATGATCTGACATTATATTGGGTATAATGCTGCTAAAAGCTCAATGATAACTCATTCTGTCCTACTGTCATATGAAAAGAGCTGAGAGAAAGAAGTGCCCCTCCTCTGTGTTTGTGTAACTGTCAGCCAAATACCAGTATGACTAGGGGAGGAACCCCGATCTTGTTTTTTTTTTTTATCATTAAGGCTGTATTACTGCTATACTAGCAGTACGTACTGATTTGGCCTAAATGTAGCATGTATTAGCAGTGTGTACACTAAATCCAAATCGACAGTATGCCATTAATACCCTGATGTCTGTATGCATCAGTTGTATACACAATAGTCTATATCTACAACATTCCACTTCCGGCATTGCTCCGGTGCCGCTTGGATATTCCGCCGGATGCATGTCTCTCTCCCGATGTCCGTTACCTTCCGCTTTCTTTGTGTTGGAATTTCAAAGTGCTCATATTATGTTTTTGGCCTTTTGCCCTTTCCTTTATTGTGTTATATATATATATATATATATATATATATCTTATATAAGCCCAAAGTCCCCCCCACCCCAAAGGACTTGTGTTGTGTTATTATGCTAACCTAGCTGCTAGCGTGGCACGCTCTCATACTCTGCAACTGACTGGCTAGTTGTGCTTACCTAGGTACTGTGCATGTGCGACTCCCAACAAAGATGGAACAGAAGTCTCACTCTGCCTCACTCTGTAGCTAAAACAGAGAGCTCAACACACAGGGTGAAAAGAGGATCTGCAGCACTGTGCAGTACAACAAAATGATGGTGTGTTTTTAAAATTAAAGCATGTAAACCTATTCTGGTACAACCTCTAAATACAATTATGAACCTGAAGATTAGCTAGATTATATGGGCGCTTTAAACTTTGGTTGATTCAAACTTTGGTTAACTGTTCCCCTTGGCAGTTGGTCAAGGCCACACCCCCACCCTCGACCTTGCCCCCTCTCCCCCTCAATAGCTACAGGCTCAGAAATGGCACATACTAAGAAAATCTCATTGTGGGACTGGCACTAGTGGCTGTAATTCTGCACCAAGGCTGAATTCTGGGAAAGAGACTTAGGAAAGAGACTTCAGATACAGTATCAGGGGACCACTAAGTCTATAAAAAAGAGACTTCAGATACAGTATCAGGGGACCACTAAGGTCTATATAAAAAGACTTCAGATACAGTATTAGGGGACCACTAAGGTCTATATAAAGAGACTTCAGATACAGTATTAGGGGACCCTAGGTCTATATAAAAGAGACTTCAGATACAGTATTAGGGACCCACTAAGGTCTATATAAAAGAGACTTCAGATACAGTATTAGGGGACCACTAAGGTCTATATAAAAGAGACTTCAGATACCGTATTAGGGGACCACTAAGGTCTATATAAAAGCATCCAAAAACCATAATGTTATTGGAACTTTAACAAACCAAATGTTTTTTTTATTTGATGATCTGATACGTGAAAATTAACTAAATGGGTTTTATTCATTTATATTTATGATAACAAAAGAACAGTGGGGACAGTGGTCAAGTAATGTAATCAGTGTGCGCTTGACCACCGCGGCAAGCCTAGCGTCGGTACCAGGCCCAGAGGGCCGTGACAAAGCGTTGGGATTTGACAAGGTGGCGAATGGTGTGTGAGAGAACAGTATCTTCTGAATATATGTGGGCGCGCTAACTACGGTGCCTGCACAATCCCCATGCGCAAGAAGTTTGCGCATGCGCAGATGATGATCCTGTTTTACGACGATTTACGCTGCACGATCTGTTCCACAGCCTAATACCATGTAGCAATGAAATGCAAAGGGGAGTGTGGAAGAAACTGAAGGTTTGCAGTGACAGAAAGACTCCGTAAACAAAACGGTTTATGTTCATGTAACATGTCACAAAAATAACAATGTTGCCGAGGCGTAGGACGCAGACGTCGATAAGCAGTTTGGGATCAGTGTCAATAAGTACGTACCAACAACATCGAGCACAGCCCCTTTAAAGTTTGATGCAACATCATTTCAAATTCAATCATGATTTAATCAGGTTCAAACATTAATCCTTGAACCAGTCTGGATATCTCAGCCTCTGCTGGATTGATTTTTGAGTTTTTTGTTTCCCTAACTTCATGCAAGTGCAATACTGAATGAATCCCTGGTGTACTTTTAATTATGGTTTTGGCATTTAGAAAAGTACAGCAAGAAAGCCAGTCACTTCTGAGAATATCCTAACTAGTAGACTCCCCCCGAGCCCCCCACCCTCATATTCTCACTGCTCTGGGTCACACAGAAACACACTCACGGGTAATCAGCACAAAGCATAGCTCCAAACCTCATGGGGGGCTTCTTTCCTCTTCTTTCTCTAACTTTCATCTGTCTCTCTCCTTCTCCCTTCCTCCACTCCTCTTGGTCTTTCTGCCTTTCACCTCTGCCTTCCTTCCTTTTGCCCTGTCTCGCTCTCTCACTTTCCTCTCTTTCCTTCCTCTCCCCGTCTCTCTCCCATTCCCTTTGCTTTTACATCTAACAAGCACAAACACAGCTCCGCAGCTCGACAGTGTTGGAGGATGTTTCCTCTCTTCTTTTTCCCCCTCAGCTCAAACCCCCACACAGCGTTGCTGAGCATTGGAACAAAGACGTTTATTTCAAAAAGAAGATGCAATTCACTTTAATGTTTCAACATTTAAATAACATGTAATACTATAATGCTTTGTGCAACTGTGCTCTTCATTTCTTCATATGAAGGAGAAACTGAATATTTTTTAACCATCTAGCTGAAATAGGTGGTGCCGTAGTCACTCAAGGGAAGGAGTTGGTTTGGAGCTGTTCGGTCAGCAGATCAGTCAACATGAGTGAAATAACAATGATGATTTGTGGGTCACAGATAGGGAAGTGACTATTGAAACTAGAAAGATTTGAGGAAGTGCAAGTGATTCACTCTGGGAATTGAATTACAGACAATGTTACGGCTGTGTGCAGAGTCCCTGAACCAAGATTCTTACATTACATGTCATTTACCTGACGCTTTTATCCAAAGCGACTTACAGTTATTATATGGTATATCAGAGGTTGCACATCTCTGGAGCAAAGTGGGTTAAGTGTCTTGCAAAGGGACGCATCGCAGTGGGAATCAAACCCTGATCGCCCACACCAAAGGCATGTCTCATAACCACTGCGCCATCACCACCCCAAGATGCATCCAGTGTGGGAGTATTGCTCTAGAGCTAATTAGGGAGGCTTTGGAGTTTCACAAACTTGACTGACATACACACCGAAAGCAGTTCTTCAACTCCTTACAAATTTATTTTAAATAAATGTTTGATTTGAATTCTTCTACATGCTTTAAACATGATTTAACCATGCAGGCTGGTTATGTTGAACGGCCTACGATCTGACTAAACAAAATAGGTCTGTAAGATTAAGATCGGACTTGGTCTGGAACTAGTCTCACACACACACCCACACACACACACACACACACACCACACACACACACACACACACACACACACAACACACACAGGGCGTTTCCCTGTTTGCAGAAGGAACTTCCCTTCCCTGTGTGTGTACGTACATACACACACACGGTATGCCTCATAATGATGAAATATATGCCTCATAATTATGCGGTACTAAGAAGCAAATTAATAATTTTATGTTTATTTGAAAAAATGTAATAGCTTAATTATTATACTGTGTGTCTGCACTCTTATACTGTCAGGGGTTTCTTTGTCCCGGGCCGTAAAACTCCTGCAGAGATACCTTACTACTGCCATGTGACTATTACTGCACATAGTAAATCCTTCAAAACTAATCTGTTCCCTTGCATCTCCATTTTGAATATCTTTCATATCTAATTAGCATATGTATGAATATTATTATAGTAACCTTTTCACTGGCACACTACTGTAGTGCTGACGTATTCTGCCACTGTGTGCGTGTGTGTGGTTCGGTCCAAGAACAAGCGACGGACACAAATCAGAATGTATTTTTGTATTTGATTCCTGTGTGTGTCCTTCATTGGACCTCAGTGTACAAAAGTGAACAAGCTTTCACCAATTACCGCTGGTGGAGAGCAGAAAGCCATTTATGGGTGTGTGTTGTTTGTGTGTGTGTGTGTGTGTGTGTGGTGTGTGTGTGTGTGTGGTGTGTGTGTGTGTGTGTGGTGTGTGTGTGTGTGTGTGTGTGTGTGTGTGGTGTGTGTGTGTGTGTGGTGTGTGTGGAAATGATTTTGTCTTTGGGTGCATTGCTGTTTTGACCCCAAAAGGGAGAAGTCAACGATAAAGTGATTTGTCTTGGTGATTGTGATTGTCTTGTCGAGGCCAGACCACTCCCTTTTTTAACCCAGGAACTTTTTCAGATACCTTTTGGTGGGACTAAGGAGCTTTACCTGTATATATACAGTGGTGTAAAAAAGTGTTTGCCCCCTTCCTCTTTCCTTTCCTCCTTTGGCATGTTTGTCACACTTAAGTGTTGTCGGAACATCAAACCAATTTAAACAATAGTCAAGGACAACACAGTAAACACAAAATGCAATTTGTAAATGAAGGTGTTTATTATTTAAAGGTGAAAAAAATCCCAAACCATCATGGCCCTGTGTGAAAAAGTGATTGCCCCCTAAACATATAACTGGTTGGGCCACCCTTAGCAGCAACAACTGCAACCAAGCGTTTGCGATAACGTGCAATGAGGCTTTTACAGCGTCCTGGAGGAATTTTGGCCCACTCATCTTTGCAGAATTGTCCTAATTCAGTTACATTAGAGGGTTTTCGAGCATGACGGCCTTTTTAAGGTCATACCACAACATCTCAATAGGATTCAGGTCAGGACTTTGGCTAGGCCACTCCAAAGTCTTCATTTTGTTTTCTTCAGCCATTCGGTGGTGGACTTGCTGGTGTGTTTAGGATCATTGTCCTGCTGCAGAACCCAAGTTCGTTTCAGCTTGAGTACACGAACAGATGGTCGGACATTCTCCTTCAGGATCTCTTGGTAGACAGCAGAATTCATAGTTCCTTTTATCACGGCAAGTCTTCCAGGTCCTGAAGCAGCAAAACAGCCCCAGACCATCACACTACCACCACCATATTTTACTGTTGGTATAATGTTCTTTTTATGAAATGCAGTGTTCCTTCTACGCCAGATATACTTGGACACCCACCTTCCAAAGAGTTCCACTTTTGTCTCATCGGTCCACAGAATGTTGTCCCAAAAGTCTTGGGATCATCAAGATGTGTTGTGGAGAAATCAGACGAGCTTTGATGTTCTTTTTGCTCAGCAGTGGTTTTCTCTCTTGGAACTCTGCCATGCAGGCCATTTTTTGCCCAGTCTTTTCCTGATGGGGAGGCATGAACGCTGACCTTAACTGAGGCAAGTGAGCCTGCAGTTCTTGGACGTTGTTGTGGGGTCTTTGTGACCTCTTGGATGAGTCGTCGCTGCGCTCTTGGGGTAATTTTGGGCGGCCGGCCACTCCTGGGAAGGTCACCACTGTTCCATGTCTTCTCCATTTGTGGATAATGGCTCTCACTGTGGTTCGCTGGATTCCCAAAGCTTGGGAATGGCTTTATAACCCTTTCCAGACTGATAGATCTCAATTACTTTCTTTCTCATTGTTCCTGAATTTCTTTGGGTCTCGGCATGATGTGTAGCTTTTAAGGATCTTCTGGTGGACCTTACTGTGTCAAGCAGCTCCTATTTAAGTGATGCCTTGATTGTGAACAGGTGTGGCAATAATCAGGCCTGGTGTGGCTAGAGAAATTGAACTCAGGTGTGGACAACCACAGTTATGGTATGTTTTAACAAGGGGGGCAATCACTTTTTCACACAGGCCATGATGGTTTTGGATTTTTTTCACCTTTAATAATAAACACCTTCATTTACAAATTGCATTTTGTGTTTACTTGTGTTGTCCTTGACTATTGTTTAAATTGGTTGGATGTTCCGAAACACTTAAGTGTGACAAACATGCAAAGGAACAGGAAATGAGGAAGGGGGCAAACACTTTTTTCACACCACTGTACACAGTATAAACCCTGCAGGAACCTGGGTCCAAGTTCTTGTCCTCTCCCGGGTAGGGATGTCATGAGAACCGATACTACCGGTACTAAAATGACAAAACACTGACGATGCCCATCTTTTGAAGCACTGTAGGCACCGTTAGTGATAGCATAGCAGTGTTAGCATTGGTGCTGCGCCTCTTCCGGAACTGATGGGGACAGTATACGCTTCAGAGTGTTCAGAAGAAGGAGGTCACGAACAAGTGGCCGAAGTCACGCCCCTCTACTTCCGGAGATCAGATTCTACCCATAGCCCATACTGTTACAGTCTACGATTCTACCCAATCTAAAAAACAGCATGTTCATTGCAAACCCACGGTTCTCTCTTTCCGATTTTGGCTTTAAATAACTCTGACTGCTCCTCCGGTAACGTTGGCAGTTAGCAGGGTTAGCATGGCGGCGTTAGCCAGGACCCGTCGGGATTACGTTACTGGCTGTGTCTCAATTGTTTGTGCGAGTAACCAAGTACCTCGAGTAACTAGCTATATAATTCAATGTGAGTACACAAATGTTGAAAAGGCATAAAATGGCGGTCCCTTGTAGCCTTGACAAATTAGCCTGAAGCTAATTCTTAATTCTTTTCAGGAGGAAATTAGCCAACTCAGCGTCCTTTTGGGCTCTAAGTTCTCTCCATCTTTTTCAAATAAATCTCCAATATTTACCCGCGTTTGTTACGTCTCTGGTCATGAAACCGTTGGAAACACTGTTGTTTTTTCCCCATTAGCTTTTGAAAAGATGGGTTAGGGGAGTTATTAGTTATTTAGAATTAGAGTTAGAGTTAGTTAGAAGTCTGGAAAGTATCTGCGGATACAAGTTGTTGCACTATGACCATTAAATGCACTTTATTATGTTGTTCTATGCTCCATTGCACACGTTTTGTATGTCTTGTAATGACATTTTGATATTTCATCAAATATTTAAATGAAGAAGTTCATTTTTCAAGTTAAAGTACATGGAATCATCATTTTTTTACTGTGGTATTGAAATCTGCATCGAGAATCGTGTTATTTTACTGGTATTGGCACCAGCTACTGAAATGTTGGTATTGTGGCTCCCCTACTGCCGTAACATTATTTTTTTCTTTTCCTACAATGGCCTTAAAATGCTGTTGTAGCAGGAGCAACTTGGGCTTGCCAACATCAAGCTGACAAGAAACTCTGTGGCTGATAAAGTTTTGGATCTTTCTGGAATGGTTTACTGGTCTGGCCCACTTTAGATCACATTTGGGGGGTGTGGACACCCCTGATCTAGGTACAGATAAGGTCAATTTTATGTTGGCAGGATGCTCAGGAGCCTAGCTCTTGTCTCACTTACCACTTGTATACTGCAGATTATAAATACACTTTATCATGTTTTTGATAGTGACACACCATCGGAATTGTAGCTTACTTTCCTCTGTTGTACTTTCTTGTTTTGTAACTTGCACACAATGCACAAATCAGCAATACACAGGGTTACGCTCTGTATTTGGATCAGGTTACATTGCTAAATGCTAAAAATGCAATGTACTTAAAATATAACAGATGTATAATAATAATAAATAATAATAATACATTTTATTTAACAGCGCCTTTCTAACACTCAAGGACGCTTTACAGAGAATAAAAGACAGATACAGGGAACATAAAAGTGTAAGTAGTAATAACAAAACAAATAAAACAAAAAAACAAAACAAACAAAACAAACAAAACAAACAAAACAAACAAACAAAAACAAAACAAAACGGGAACAGTGTATTTACAGATAAGCGAGCTGGAACAGGTGGGTTTTTAGTCTAGTTTTGAACAGAGGGAGAGAGTTGATGTTGCGGAGGTCGGGTGGGAGTGAGTTCCAGAGCTGGGGAGCAGAGCGGCTGAAGGCTCTGGTCCCCACGGTGATGAGTCGAGCATAAACAGAGGAGTATCCCAGCTGCTTTGTCAGCATCTCCTGCACCCACATCAATCCACAACTAAGTGTTTTCTTAAGGGGCCGTGTGTTTGTTTGTGTGTGGCATAAGTCATTGTTCTACATTCAATTCCTGTCCTGGTTTCCCATAATGGGTCTCACTTTACGGCTAAAAACACTCACACAATTAGGAACATGCAGAAACAGATCCGCATAGTCCCACATAAGGTCCATTTGATTGCCTGTTTATGTGTGTTTTATGTAGCATTACACACTATCATTACAACTTTGCCTATACTGTAGCAATTCCCATTTACATGTTATTTAATTCCTTACTTTATGAAATGAAATTGCTCTCAGAAAAAAACATCTTTCAAATGGTCTGTCTGGGAAACATATGAATCACAATTTTTTTTTAAGCTTAGAATTGATTTCACGATTCTCTTGACCATAACAAAACAAACCAAATTGGCAGTACCAAACATAGATTTGTTTTTTTTGGCACCTATATCACATTGCGCGTCACCACAAGCCTGTAAACATAGAGGCTTCAATGAAGAGAAGGGAGAGCACTGCAGCACTTGGGAGTGCTTTAAAACTTATTTTATACAGTCTGTTCAAAACTCACAGATTGTGATACAGGAGAGTTTTCAAAAGTCACCCATTTTAGGTGGTTTCCCATGGTTAAAGCATCATTGAATGAAATTTGTGATTTTTTTACCCCCGTGTAAAAGCACCCTGTGTAAAGTCCAACACAGGCCTGACTGTCCTGTGCATCTCTTGCAACATTTCCTTTTTCAAGAAATTAAGTGGCAACAGAGGCACACGCCCACCGTCTGCCTCATTCACAGAGAACCATCCATGGACCTCATTCATTCATTCATCTTAATTCCTATATTCTTATAACACATTTTGGGTGACAACCAAAGTTACTTTTTCCAAAAATGTTCCAAATGTTTGCTTGTTGTACTAGTTATTGTTGATATTGATATATATTTGTGCCACGCTGATTAACCACAAATCAATGCTGAACCCATAGAAGTAAAATGGACAGAAAGGCCCTTTCCATTCAAATCAACGTAGCAGAATGGTCAGAGCAGCAGCTACTTTTAGGTGTACCGTTGCCATGGTAACGTGTAAACTTCCGATAATAGGCCGACTTCCGGCAAGTCGCGGTGCTGAGGTATTGGAGTGCAGTAGTCACGTTACGAGGCAGAGAGACAGCCACTAAATTAATCAAATTAACTTCGTGCTTCATCCACACAAAACACACTGCTATCGCCAAGAGTGACAGCTTTATTCGGCTGGTTTTCGATGTGGCGAGGGGTGTAACGTTAAGGCGGAGTTAGCAAGCAAACGTTAGCTGGTTCCACCGTGCTTTTTTGCTGCATCAGTTACAGAGAATAAGCCTAACAGGGCTGAGTCTAACGTTAGCGGTCCACCAACCCACTGCCGCTGGGTCTAACTGTTCCTCCTCACTCCCTGCAGCTCCAAGAACATCTCACAAGCTATGTTGAGTTTGTTTTTTGTTTTTTTTTGCAGGATGGCAGGGGAAGACTTATCCCTGATTGGCTCGCCCTGACAGTCTTACCCAAGCCATAACCAATCCCACTCCTCTGGCCCAAACATAACCAACCCAACTAGAGCAGGCAACATGTAATAGCCATTCAGGGATGAATTCCCTAATGAATATGCATGAGTCTTCCCCTACCATCAAGCAAAAACAAAAAACTTGCAGGTGGGTCTCCTCGCAGCGAGCACAGTTTGCTGATGCGTATTGTCACTATGACCCCTGACAACAACCAGCCATTTTGTTGCGTACCAATCAAATGACCACGGGAAACAGCTAAATGGCCTTTCTATCCATTTTATTTCTATGCCTGAAATTGCTCCTCATGTCTTGTGCTGCAGGAAAAATAACAGTCCTCCTCATACAACGTTATTCTCCTTGCATAATTCATTTAGGATTAAAGCAATTTGACAAAATCTTCTATATAAACATTTATTTTTCTCTTTTCTTTTCCATCCGTATGGCAGGTAGGGGGGGTATATCTTACTAAGGAAGGCCAACACCAATGAGGTTTTACATCTCTGGTGAAAAAGTACAAGCAATTGTAGTCTTTTCACCGGATTCAAATTGTAACACACATCTCAAACTGACCACCCACAAAGAGTCTGAACTACCGTCATTCGCCCAAGAGTATCTTTTTTTATGCTCAAAACTAAGGGCTCCACATATGTATAGAAACACACAGGTTGTGGTATTGCAAGTGCATACTCCCATGACTTGCACTGAGGGCACAACCATCTGCACAGCCCTAAATAAAACCGAACACCTCCTGTGACCACAAACCACTCATACACAAACAGATATTGCGATAAGGAAGTGAGCCCCACCCAGGGACTTTAAAAGATGCTGCAGATGCGCGTGTGTGTGTGTGGGTGTGTGTGTGTGTGTGTGTTGTGTGTGTGTGTGTGTGTGTGTGATGTGTGTGTGTGTGTTGTGTGCGCGTTCTGTTTGTAAGAGCTGCAGGATATTTCAGTCCGCTGAAAATTTCTTCTTTTTCTCCTCACTAACTGGAAGTAGCTCTTGAAGGTTTTATCAGAAGTGACGTGTTAGATGCTGTACATCATCTTCCATGCGTGCAACAAACAACTATTCAAATATGAAAGATGGATAGAAATGCATCATGGGAGTACTCACCTTGTACACCTGACCATAGGTTCCATTGCCAACCACCTCCACCAACTCAAAGATACCTGCTGGATCCTAGAAGGAAAAAAAATAGGCATGGTCAAGAAAAAGAAAAAGAGGATGGTATAGGAGTGATGCTAAGTCAAAAAAAAGAGAACAAAGCTAAGAAGACAGCACTACAACTGAAGATGGAGAAGAACAATCCAGTGTGTGGGACTGCATAATTAATTGAATTTTAATCACGATCGATTTCGGCTTCCAACGATCAAATTTACATTACATGACAATGCAGTAGCTCCGTCAGTAGGGAGTTGGGTTGGGAACCAGAGGGTTGCTAGTTCAAGTACGTGCTAGAGTATGGTGGTGGACTTGTAGCTGCACTGCCAAGGTGCTCCTGAGCAAGGCACTGAACCCCCAACTGCTCAGCAGAGCCACCACTCCGATATTTCTCCATTTAGTGCAAGTATAGGTGCCGAGCATGTGTGTGTATTACAGGCCTGTGTGTAATAAGTGTACATTTTAATTTCCCCTTGCGGGATTGATAAAGTATACATTATTATTGTTAAATACTATCACCTAGAAATGTATAAAATCACATTACATTACAATAAACTTACTTGAATCAGACAGAAACGCTGACATTTCCTATAAGGATACTAATATTATTACAAAAAACTCTGTCCAACCAAAGAAGACAAAGACAGTGGTATAAGAACACTAAACACTAGCTGTTAATTATAATTGGGTGAAAACAATGACGTGCCATGAACTTGAATGGATTTCTTTCTAGTTTTTTTTTTCTGTCAATAAATACACAACGTCTATCTTAGTGGGTTTTCACTTGTTGCATGCCAACTTTTCAAGGCAGCCAAAGAAAACAGCAACTTGTAAAGTTAGCTAGCTACACCAGACAGGACACAGTGCAGACAGAAAGCACACTGTTACATGGTAACGTTGTAAGACATTACCGTTACACACCGAGTTAGGACACGAGACGACTTTTGTCTTCTTTTTAAAAGTGCATAAAACAAGAGCCGACCGTTAGAAAAGGGGGAAAAAATGAAGTGGTGTTTTTGCTGGAAACTACCATGACCGTTAAGTTTCAAGCAACACCCACCGCATCCTCCAATGTTTACTCAAACATTTCATTAAAAAGCAAGGCAACGTTTGCAAACTTACTCTCAAAGCAGCGAGGTCTATGCTGTCCAAACTTCGCGTGGTGTTTTCTCTCGACATTGCTGTCAACAACTTTTTGTCAGCGTGTCGATATTTGTAGACAAGACATGGACGGTCACAGTTTCTCCTCTACAAACTAACGGGTTTTCCTCTTGTCGGGTTCATTCTGAAGTTTAGCTAGCAGTAGCGTCAAGCTAGTTAGCTTTAAACACAATGCTTCCGGACAGACCTTTCAAAATAATAGTTTTTACTGACGGACTTGCAAAGTCTTAGGTTTGCGTTTTAATTTCTACTTTAACGGTAAGGAACAGAAATTATCACGAAGATAATATAAAGTCATACATTATATTAGAATAGGATTACCTGTAATTAAAATAAATTTAAAGTAGGCCTTTCGTTAAATTCTAGAAAATTCGAAATACACTAGCCTATTTGCGTTTGGGAGTCGAGCTAGCCTTTCGCAAGTTTCCTACACGTTATACGCTATTTTATTCATTCGGTTTTTACACTGCCTCAGGCCCAAATCTTACACGACATAAAATGCCTAATTGTGAAAATAGCAACATCCTGTCTGTGGTTGTGTTAACGTTGTTTCACTTGACGCTACTTAGTTTTGCTCTTGGGAAGTGATTTTTTTTTCCGTTAGACGACACTTATATTTTGACACACACAACCCCAGAAAAACGACAAGAAAGAACTTTCGCTTCACTACAACCTGCTTATACAGTCCATATGAAGCGAACTTAAAATAATTAAACAAATGAAGTGACGTTACACAATCTCTCCATGTGTATCTTTGTGTGTTCGTGTGTGTGTGTGTGTGTGTTTGTGGGGAAAAGTTCACAGTCCAAATTCTCAGAGAGCCTTTCAGTAATCATCCACTTTGCAAATACCGTTTAAACATAAGTGACAAGTAAATTAACAACAAAGGTCAGTGATTATCCAATACTAAATTTTGGGAAAAAAAATAGCACACACACAAGTACAAGTACACACACACACACCCTCCTACAGAGCCTAAACACACTGACCTGACTTTCATTCTTACTTTACTTTCAACCCAGGGCCTTTCTGGGCGTTTTACATAGTCTCATTGCTGTTCCAGTATCCCCTTAATTATTGCTGTACATGATTTTACTACATATTACTGCATTTGGAGGCACGCTATTTTTGTTTTATTGTACACATGAACTTATATTCACTGTAACATTTGGAAACATTAAGGTCCACCAAGTAAAGTTAATTGTAAACACTATAATTGTAATTAATAATGTGAATTATTGCTGGACTTGAAGTAGGCCCATGTGTGCCAGGGCCGTAATAAGCATGCTGGCTCATGGTTAAATCTTGCTCACAATACTTGTTATCTATATATTATATTCCTAGGACAAACCCATCTGTAAAATTCTGTTTATAATAGTATTCATTTCTTTCATTTATTCAGTACATATCCGTGTCCTGCACTTATGAAACCGTTGCATATCCTGCACTTACTGCTATTGCACTTCTGGTTAGACCCAAACTGCATTTCGTTGCCTTGTACCTGTACCTGTGTAATGACAATAAAGTTGAATCTAATCTAATCTAATCTAATCTAATGTTAATCAGGTTATAGGCCTACATGTGCCTCCAGCTCTGAGTCCAATTGTAACACTTCAAAAAAATAACAAAAGATTTAGAACTGATTTTGTCAGGACAGCACAGAAATCATAGAAAATGTGAAATGTGAAAAAGTTAAGTGTCTTGCAATGTAGCAAAAGCGTAATCTCTTCTGGCTAAATATAACACCTGTTGTGTCCCATCTTTGTGTAGTGTGCAGACTTGACAGTGTGGTTGCTAGCACGTGAGCTAATGTGTGCTAAGTTTGTCCAGACTTCATGCAGGTGGAAGTGGGGCTTGCTAGCAGGCTTTCGGCTGAATAAAGAACTCTTGACAGGTTCTCCACTATATTTGATCAACCTTGGGTGCTGGCTACTTACCCCAACAACTGTCACCAACGGGTTATTATCATGGATGTATTGAGATGGATCCCACGTAACTTCTAGGCAAGTCCCGCCCTACAAAGTAACTCGATTGAGCTTAGTCTATATCATAGGCTGACACAGTCTATGGTCTACATCCACGAGAGGAATTTCTCTGGATCCCACTCTTTTCGGCTGGATGTCCGTTACCTTTGGCTTTCTTTGTGTTGGCATTCATTTAAAGAAATGCCAATACACCACAGTCCCTTTTCTCCCATCCTGGATTGCTGCCAGACCCCTGGACTAGAAACAGCTATATTTTGGATTTGCATTTTTTGCATTTTGACACATTTGATTGAAACATTGATTGACACAATGCTCATCACCAGTGCACCAGTACGATTAGCTCAATAGGATAGATAGATAGATAGATAGATAGATAGATAGATGTTTATTGATCCCAAGAAAAATGGGAAATTCCTGTGTAACAGCAGCAAAAATCAGTCACAAAGCACAAATATAAGTGTAAATGAAATACTTGGAAAAATATACATACATACAATATACATGAAATAATAATACGAATAAAGTAAAAAGAACAAATATTTGAATATGTACAGGATGGGGGAACAAAAATGTGCAACTGCTTAAATAATATGCTAAAATGTAATTTAAATAAACCAAATGTCCAGGTTGCATTAGTGCAGTAGTGTGGTGTCCAAAAGTCTCATCTACCACCCAGTGATGACGTGTTAAAAAGTGTTATTGTTTGTGGAATGAATGATTTCCTGTAGCGGTCCGTGCGGCATCGAAGCTGTCGGAGCCTCTTAGAGAAGCTGCTCCTCTGTTGGACCAGTGTGGGGTGGAGAGGATGGTCAGGGTTATCCATGATAGATGACAGTTTGTTCAGAGACCTCCTCTCCACCACAGCTTCAAATGTGTCCAGTTTGCAGCCGATCACGGAGCCAGCCTTCCTGATCAGTTTGTTCAGTCTGTTTGTATCGCTGATAATTATCCTGCTCTGCCAAACTACACTTGACTTACATAATTTTGTTCATTCATTTAAACTGACAAAAAGCAAAGGTTATGATACACTTTGATCTTGAAAGTGGGATTTTGCAGTTGCTAACATAAGCCAGCTAATGTCACTTGCTGGTCAGACAATCCACACATTGAATGTAACATGTAACCAGGGTTGGGATGGTTACTTTAATGTATTTAGATGTACGTATTTATTTTAATTGTAATTACTCATTAAAAATGTAGTCAGTAACATTATCCAAGTATCACAATATTTCCTTCTGTTACTTTTTGATGACCTCAATACCAGATATGTGCAGAACTTGCACTGTACTGCACTTTAGCAGAATATAGTTCAAAAAATTGTATCATAATTAAGCTTTTCCATGTATTCGGTTACTCCCTTAGCCTGCATGTAACCCTAAACATAACCATAATGATGTGATATTAACCTCGACCAATGAGTGTAGTTGCTATCAGAAATTGTGATTAGAGAAATGTCATAGAGAATATGTTTTGTGAGTAAATACCAGTTAACACTAGCAATACACAAATGAACCCTAATTAAGGGCATTGACGTAAACTGTTTTGAAAGAAAATATATGTTACTGGAAAAATAATTGTTGTATTTCACCTTGCATGGAAACACCTCCACACACACCCAGCCCACCTACACCTTTTTACATATGCAAAGGTGGACATACACAAGGTGGAGGTGTAATGATATTCCAGTGTCCCTGTAACACAACCATAGACTGTAAATTATTAATAACATATATACAGTCCATGAACACAAACTAAATACCAACGAATGAATACTTTTTTTGTGTGTGTATTCCCATCGTGTCCCTATCACTTACAATATATTTTTAGCTTTAGTTATGTCCTTATGTTTATGTTTTATGTTAAATGTAAAATATATTAAAAAGATGGCGCTTGACATTCCAGTCTCCTGACAGAACCAGTGAGTCACAGTCAGCATGGTGAAATCAGGGTCATTATGTGGTGGGACACAGTCACTGTGTGTGCATGTGTGTGCGTGTGTGTGCGTGTGCGTGTGTGTGTGTGTGTTGGGGAGAAACAGAAAGTGCAAGACTATGCGGGAGTTGTGTGTGTAGGAGAATGAGAGCACGATGGCGAGTGACTCTCTTGCACCCTCTGTATGTGTGTTTGTGTGTGTAAGCGAATGTGACGAATTAAGAGAGAGAGAGAGAGAGAGAGAGAGAGGGGATGGCTGTGAATGTGTAGTGTGTGTGTGTGTGTGTGTGTGTTTGTGTGTGTGTGAGAGAGAGAGAGTGTGTTTGTGCAGTGAAGAATGGTCTCTCTGTGGTCTCACACAGTGGCCCTGTTCACACCAGGGTCAGCTGCTTACACACACACACACACACACACACACACACACACACACACACACATTTCTTGACTCGTATCCAACCTAAACAAGACAGCATTCTGAGAAACAACTGAATAAGAAAAATCCAGAGTCATAGCAGCTCACCACATCTCCATCATTTATTTATGTGTGTGTGTGCCTTTCTGTATAAATTAAGGTATTCTGAGGAAGTTGACATTCCACTTATCTAAACCATTTCCTGAGGACGCTTGCTTGTATTCATGCACACCACACACACACACACACACACCTTAACACACACACACCCACACACACACACACACACACACACACACACACACACACACACACACACACACACAGACACAGATAAACATGTATACAGCAGTAATAAGAGTGTCAGATAATAAGTTTCTCAGAATCAAAGAGAAGGTGGTTTCTGATTTTGCTGGCGAGGCAAACTTTACTTTGTTCTTTAATCTAACTTAGACAATAGTTAATATATTAGTAATAATAAATAGTATATTTTACATTTCAGACATTAAGAAGACCAGGTTACAATGCAAAAAGAACACATAAACTATTCTGTTATCACTGTGACTAACACAAAAATGGCTTTCAGTTAGACAATTTTTAGCATTAACTGTACTATTTAAAGGGCCAGTGTGTAACTTTTGTAGTTGTTCATTATCAAAATCTGTGTTGCCCTTCCCAAACTTGCCCTTTTTTATGAATATTGACCACCACCATCAATTTCAAGTATCCCTATTGGCTTGAAATTTTACATTTGTGCTTGCATGAACTGGGGTAGACTCTCCATAGTCATGTGCCATCTTGAAATACGTTAGCCAGTAAGGGACATACAGGATATACTGCTCCGCCTTTCACATTTTAGCTGTCAATCGATAAACTCACAGGTGCTGCTAATGCTGCAAATGGGGATCTTCGCTTCCTGGCCCTGGCAACATTGAAGAAGGAAACATGGAGGACCACACTTTATCTAAATACACCCTGCGGCAAAGAGGGACAGAAACATCTACCGGGAAATTTGGTAGACCACTGGCCCTCGGGGGGTGGGAGAGAGATGAATGCTTGGAAATAAGAGGCCGCCGTGCATGTTAGCTAGTCCAGTGGGCAGCTCGAAACACTACCGGCCCACTCCGCCTCATGCACGTATTCAAAATCCAAGTTTCAGGAACAGGAGTCCTCTTCTTTGCCCAGAAAAAGGATATTGAAAAGAGCAAAAGACCAGCTTTTTGAAGCATCAAGGACACCGTAGCTGTAATACATAATTTGACCTGCGTGGTGCAAGAGAGTTCATGCTTACCTTATTTTTCTGCTGTGCTCATTTTCTGCACTGTGTTGCTGTGATAGCATCTATGATCAGTGTTGTGGTCAAGACCACCTAAACCGAGACCAAGTCATCACCAAGACCGGAGTGCATTGAGACCAAGTCAAGACCAAGACTTTGAAGGGTTGAGACCAAGATAAGACCAAGACTAGACCAGTGCCAGACAGCCAGCACTTCTTCTTCTGTCTCTGAGATTCACTCTCTTGTGACTGTGTGTAAAGGGGGGTGGGCAGAGGGGGTTAAGGGTACCATATGTCAAATTAGAAATGATATTGGTTGCAGTTGAAGCATGAAGTTTTACATCCAATCACAGTAATGATGATGTAACACATAATTCAGACAATGCACAGGCAAATTAGTGATGTCCCTGCAGTTGTGGTCTTGACAGATCTTAAAATAAGTGAGTCCACTTTATCTAAGACGAGACCTAGTAAAAATGCCGTCAATTCCGAGACAAGACCTTCAAAAAGTGGTCGGACCAATCTCAAGTACTACAACACTGTCTTTGATGAACCAAATCTAGTGTCACACTAGTCTGTGGCCCAACAGTTAAATTAAGTCCCCAACCTAGCGTTAGTGAAAGTGTTGACATATGAAAGCATAAAACATGCATTTGAGATCAATGAGATAAGAGTATATGAAGTTTTTCCATGCCCCTGTTTGCTCAGCACAGTTAAATTGTAGTACATGATGCAACAGGAGTTTTCTACCTGGAAGTTATCGTAAACAAACATGTGATTGGGTCTATGGAAGACAGTACTCCTGAAAGATATCTCCAGTCCTTTGGAAGGCTGAACTTTATGTGGACTGTAACGATGAATAATATATTAATACTACAGGCACAATTATGGGCACAGGCACAATTAAAAACAGAGGGTGCTACGTAGTGAAGGTCCTTAAAGGTGAGACGCACAATCTTGAAATTGACATTTATCGGTATTTAACAGGAAGCCAATAAAGATGCTGAAGAACAGAAATGATGTGATGTGAATTCTGGACCAAGTAAAATTTGTATAGATATTTGAGAGGAAGCCTGAGAGGATAGAAGTACAATAGTCAATAACGGATGTTACCTGGCCAGGTGTGAATAATGTGTGTGAGCAATAGATTAATATTGCGTTGATTAAAGAATGCAGATGGAGTAACACTGTTGCTGGTGCTTCAAAAGACAATGTGCTGTTGAGGATGACACCCCGACTCTTGACCTGAGGGGAAGGAAGCACTAAACATAACCACCCTGAACTCACACATGCACTGACTTCACTCCACAGCCTACCCCCGCACCCCCCCCCCCCCCAGCCTTTCTTCTTTCCTCCTACTGTGCAATACTGTTATATAATACCTAAAGGACACTGGAATTCTGTGCAATTTCATACAGTGAAATATTTAATTTTTTGTTAATACTCAACTACTTTTTGCATAATGTGTATACAAAGCTATTTTATATATGTATATAGATGCTCAGGACTCAGGATTGTGCACCAGGTCCCCCCCCCCCCTTTCATTTTTCTCTGCACTACCTATACTTTATATTTTTATATTCTTATATTTTATATTTTTATATATGTCAACACTGTAAAGGGGTTGCTACAATCTCATTGCACAGGTACAGCAGTTGTGTATAATAACAATAAAGGCATTCTATTCTATTCTTCTATTAAACATGTCTTAATGAATGTTTTTGAAGGTTTAAGGTGTAATGTATAATGTATGTTTTCAACAGCGGACCCCCGGGATTGTGAAGGCCCTAGCATGATTCAAACCATCAAACCATTCACTGACTCAAAGTGGATGGGGTGCATTGTCATCCAGGAAGAGACAAAGTTATTATCAGCCTTTTCCTTTGAGTTTGTCACCCCTACACTTTAACTGAAATCAGTCCACACCCAACTTTCAATTTCAATTCAATTCAATTTTATGCATATAGCGCTAAATCACAACAACAGTTATCTTATTGCGCTTTTCAAAAAAGAGTAGGTCTAGACCGTACTCTGTGATGTCATTTACAGAAACCCAACAGTTCCCACCAAGAGCAAGCACTAGGCGACAGAGGCAAGGAAAAACTTCCTTTAAGAGTCAGAAATCTCAAGCAGAACCATGGCTCAGGGTGGGGGGGAATCTGCCTCAACCGGTTGGGGGTGAGAGAAAGAGACACAGAGACAGGGACAGAGACAGACAGACAGAGAGAGAAGAGACAGAGAGCGACATGGAGAATTGTAGCAGAGGGTGTCAAGTAGGAACATGGAGGCAACAGTGACTCCAACCACGGATCCAGACTCCACAGCTCCAGAGCCAGAAACCCCTGCAAGAAGCGATAGGAGGTGAGAGGAGAGGGGCGAGAGAGCACAAGACTATGAGGGCGAGAGAGTACAAGACTCTGGGAAAGGGAAGAAGTTGAGTTAGTAACATGCAGTAATGGGATGAGGTTGCATACAGATGGAGAGGGGAGGAACGGACTTATGGGACACTGTTTGCCTAAGGTACAACAGGACTAGCCTGGCTCCGCCTTCCTACGTCCTTCGGCTCAATTTTCATTTCTCTTCAGTACTCCGTCTGGGTTTGCGGTATATTAAAGGTTTTTTTATCTGGCTGAGAATAATAATGTTGAGGTTGTGCGCTAGTTTGAGTTGTAGTTCTGTAAAGGCGGCGGAGAAAGATGTGAGCGAAGCCATTCGGTCCGTTGTGGAAACGCTGCCGAATATCCACAAGTTAAAGCCCGAGCAAGAACAATCTTTACTGAGTTCTGTTGGTGGCCATGGTATGTAACCCTCCTTCCCACAGGGTTTGGGAAAATTTTGATTTTCCAGCTCACTCCATTAGTGGTGAAGGAGTTGGCTAAAGGTAATGCTATGAAACTAACGCTAGTGATGCTAATGCTAAAAATAAGCCTTGTCGGTCTCCCATCTTGTTGCACATGCGCATGACATACGTCACGAGCAAACGTTAACAATTGGTTATGGCAGATCCAGATGGGGTTCTGGGCCAATAGTTATTAACTTCAACAGAGTCTAGTAGGACCACGCTACAGTAGGACAGGTTAAGAGTTGGTAGGGGGTGTCAGTAGAAAGTGAAGATGACACCCTCTGACGCCAAAAGGACTAGGCTCCACCCAAACTTGCCATGCTAAAACCCAAACTTGGATGCTAACAGTGAGCCAACGTTAGCCTTAGCGTGGCAAACAGGAGCTGATTAGACCAAAACATTTCGCCACCCGAAACATAGTCGAATACCTGAACTTTGTCCCCCTTGACCAGACACTCAGACCCATCTGTCTTGGTGGAGTTTTTTAAGAGAGTGGTTACAAAAGACACAAATGCTCAGAGACATGGGGTAACAGAGTGGCTGGATCAAAGACCACCAACATCCCAGTTGCGACGTTCCCCATTGGTTTGCGGACTACCGTTGTGGAGTCCTGAATTTGGCATTTTGGCTGTCGCCATATTGTTTTTTCAAACCAGAGGTGACCATATTTAAATGAGCTGGGGAGGAGTGATAAGCTAAACACTAAGTTTTCAGCTAACGCTAAGTTACCAGCTAATGTAATTTAGCTAGCTAGCTTGGTTAGCAAGGTACATCCGTAATGCTAATGTTGGCTAGTGAAAAAAAGACAGCTAACTCCTTCTAGTGTCTTTTAGTACAACAGACACTGACCAAAATATTACAATGAACTTTCATGACCTAAAAAACACACTGTTAAAAGGGTCAAAGTTCTAAAAAGAAAACACTAACAACATCCAAAAAACGCACACAGTGCCATGGATATGCCTATGCATTGTAAGCTTCTATCATGATTGAAAGGTTGCCATGCGACTTATCAATCACACGTTAGCCAAGCGTTAAAGCATCCCCTGCTTTATTGAGTATTTGACTCTAAATGGAACCAAAATTTACAAAATGAACATTGCGCTATATTAAAGAAGACTTGAAATTAACAATACACTACAAAAACCATCAGGAAAATGTTCACCAAGTTAATAAATCAGCTAAGAAGAAGGGACATTTACTCATAGACATCTTTACAATCTGATTTCTCCAGTTTTCAGTGCTGCTGGCCATTAGAAAGAATGCAGGTTCAAGGCACTTCTGCATTGGCTTCACTTTTCAGGTCCTAGAAGTGGAACAGTTAAAACAGGTCCAGGAGAAGGCCATGTCCAGCTTGTTGACGGCAGTGCAAGTGTTTAGAAGTGCAGGTTGGGTTATATTAGCTGAAGTTACTCAAGAACAGTTTATCCTTGGACCTGTCAAAAATAGTTAGCTGGTACAGCAACATGTCTTTACATTTATTTATGCCCTTTATCCATTTAGGAATATTTGGTCTTTGTAAGTAGAAAAAATAAACACACACACAACACACACACACACACACACACACACCACACACACACACACACACACACAGATCCTGCTGAAGTGATTCTGATGGGCTCGCTGAGCACGTCTCTTTATCTGTCTCTGTCTCCCTCGGTGTCTCTTTATCTGCATTTTTCCCATGGTGGAGCCTCAGACTGACGTTTTAGAGACACAGAAATGAATTGACGTTGAAAAAGAAACAGAAACCACGTGGCAGGATTGATATCCAGTGTGTAGTGTAGAGTTCTTTGCCTGTCCGAGATGATTTTGGTGCTGATGATGATGGTGATTTTAATATCTCGTAATATGTAGCATCACCGTCAAGGAAGGTGAATACAGGATCATATTATCCAGTATCCATATTAGGGAGCCATATAACATAGCACATCAACATGTGGATGCAGGATTTCCCCCACAATTAAAAAAAGATCAAAATTAAATTGTGTATGCTGCTACATGTTATGTCTTTTTCTTATGGAAAGTTATTAAAACTTAACTAACAACCAAACTCTTTATTTGTTCTCATCTGCCTGCTTACCACAAGGGAGAGCTGTTGTTCATGGTTGCACGTCATTTAACGTCTGAGATTACTGTGTCCGTGGGAAACAAAACCAGAGGTGTAAGACAGGGCTGCCTTTTCATGTCTGAGAAATCAGTCACATCAGGAAGTGGCTTTTTAGAAAAAAAAAGGTTTCTATTTGGGTGTTGATTCTTTTTTCTTCCTCTATAAGCACAAGTCTGACTGCTCTACAAACGTCATTAAAATCCTTTAAAAACATGATTATGAACTATGATTAAGCTCTGATGATTATGCGCCACGTTTCAATAGTAACTATGACACTTCCCTCCTGCATCCTTTGCAGTCTTCCTTGCACTTATTGCCTCTATATTGTTTCTGTTTAGAGTATGTATATATTAGTGTGTATATATTGTATACGTTTTTTTTATTTAAGCCTTGTGTTGTCTTCCTGTCAAAATTAAAATCTTTTGTTCATGCTTTTTATCAATCTTTTTACCTTTTTCTTACGTTTTTGTCCCTTTTATCACTTTTTGGACATTTTCAACACTATGTAACACTAACTTATTAACTTTACTTTTACAATTTTTGGGAATTTATGGTCAAAAAACCTCATTTATGAGAAATCATTCCTAATGTTTGAGTTAGAAAAACAGAAATTAGGAATTATTTCGACAAAAATTAAAGGAATGGATGTTGATGGATAATCCAAAGACTGGAATATGTCAACTTTTACTCAATACTATTTCAAAACCACTTCAATTTGTTTTTCAAATGCTATACAATTGAATAAGACACCCCTAAATTAATGAAAGTAGAGATATGTACTTGCCAAAGAGCGTTGTGTGGAATCAATCATGTTATTTTGGGGAATTAAAAAGAACATTGATATAGGAAAATGGGTCAATATGACCCGAGGACAACATGAGTGTTAAGGGACTACCGGAGGAGTTGTGGGACCGCCAGCTTTTAATTTTCTATAACCCTCCATCATGACCCTCCCCATCCATTTATTGATACTTTGTCCTGGTTTGCGCTTGTCAAAGATATACACCCATTATTTATTTACAATGATTACATAAATGACTTAACCTCTGCTTTCTCATCTTACGCATCACGCTCCACTGATGGCCATTTCAGGGGATTTACTCACTAACATTGTTGTGGAAACACACATGGAAACTAAATGCACACTTCCTGCGTTAAAGGAACAGCAACATGTCTTAACGTGTATTTATGCCTTTTATCCATTTAGGAATTGGGTCTTTGTAAGTAGAAAAATAAAACTGTAAAATAAAACATGCATTCAATTTAATTTTGAACGCATTCAACACATGAACTGGTGGCTATGGACTCGTCACCAGACTTCCTCAGTCATTGTATATTTTAGCATAGGTATCACATTCACTCTAGAATATTTGCTACGGCCCTTCAGAGGCAGAGGGGGAGTTTGACATTCGAGCCATAGAGGGCAAATGAAAATATGAAATGAAATGAAATGAAAATAACTCATCATAGCAGCTGAGACCTACAGAGCCAGCTGATAAGATAAAAAAAACTAAACCGTGCGCACAGAATACAAATCTGTTTCCTCGGTTTTATAAACCTGCCCTACCACTTGGGGAACACAGCACAAGCACATATGGACAAAACAAACATACTAAATATATGTTTATTTTTCCATCCATCCATCCATCTTCATCTGCTTATCCGGTATCGGGTCGCGGGGGGCAGCAGTTCCAGCAGGAGACCCCAAACTTCCCTTTCCTGAACCACATCAACCAGCTCCGACTGGGGGATCCCGAGGCGTTCCCAGGCCAGGTTGGAGATATAATCTCTCCACCTAGTCCTGGGTCTTCCCCGAGGCCTCCTCCCAGCTGGACGGGCCTGGAACACCTCTCTAGGTACCAGATGCCCGAACCACCTCAACTGGCTCCTTTCGAGGGAATGCCAGACACATAAATTGAACCAAGTTCTAACAGTGACCAATCAATTTCAATTTCATTTATAGTATCAATTCATAACAAGAGTTATCTCGAGACACTTTACAGATAGAGTAGGTCTAGACCCCACTCCAGAATTAACAAGGACCCAACAGTTCTAGTAGTTTCCTCCAGAGTAAGCAACAGTGGCGAGAAAAATCTTCCTTTTAGGCAGAAACCTGGGACAGACCCAGACTCTTGGTAGGCGGTGTCTGACGACCGGTTGGGGTTAGAATGAAGAGTGGCAATAACAGTCACAAAAAATAGTTGTTTGTAGTAGTTCTTTGTAGTAGTTCATGGCCTAGCAGGGCACTGTGCGGCAGGACGTGGCAGGGCACAGCAGAGCGTAGCAGAATGCAACAGAAGATCGCAGGACGTGTAGCGGGACCACGGCGACAGCTACTACCATGATTTTGGAGCCTCCCTGATCCGAGGAAACATGCTTTCTGGGTGAAAAAGGACATAAGGACTCCGGGGAGTGACTCCCCAGAGCTAGGTTAGTAACAAGCAATCAAGCATTTCTGGGACAAGGATGCACATAATGGAAAGATAGAACGATAGATAGAGGAGAGAGGAGCTCAGTGTGTCGAAGGAAGTCCCCAGCTGTCTAAAACTATTACAGGAGAGACAGGGTAAAGAGAGGAGCCTTGTCAGGCTAGAACTCTCCAATCAGTTTTTGACTTACTGTTGAGATGCCTCTCCAAACGCAGAAATGAGGCGCAATCACACCATAAAACATGAAGACACGTTAAGAAAAAAGATCCGTATTTTGCCGTGATCCAATGACATGAAAGAAAAGTAATCCACGGCGATCAGTAGATCCACAAAAAGGGCGTGGCCTCATCACGTTGCCATTTAAAAAATGTCCAAATCTACACAACACGCGCAATCAATTAGTAAGCTGAATTTGTATATATGGCATTCAGGAAACTTTTATTACTTACGTTAGTGCTCCCATCATCAGCCAGGTAATATTTTTTTTACTAAAGTATTATAGGGAATTCGATGTACCACCATTTAGTTGTTTTGTGTAACTTGAAATATTTGTAAAATATCTGGTCATGCCAGACGTAATTATTCCACTCATTTATAATCGCAATTACCAGTTTCTGCCCTCCCTGCCCCCCAGCAAACTTTGCATAGGGGTCAGACCCATATGCCAGAGATGGGGGGAGAGAGACTAAGATCTACATGGAAAGATTTGCACCAAACAAGCACCCCCCCATTATCCTCCCTTGACTAAAAAATGTTGGGTGACCCTCCCCTAAACAAAGGATAAAAAGACATGACCCTCCCCTATTTTCCTCTGGTGGTCCATTCCATAAATCATAAATACCATGAATAAAACAGTCCCTATGGATGCTAAAGCTGAGGGGAGAGATAGAGGAACAACAAGGTGGAAATTGACAATGACAAAAAAAAAAAAACATTTCAGAAAAAAATCATTTCTCACTGCAATTGTAAATTTATTTAATTCATTTCCCTATAAATCTATATGTTTGGACATGATTAAACATGTGATCATTTCACAGAAAGAGGACTCATTTAACAACTCAGTATATGATTATAAATAATAAAAATTACAATCAGCTGATCCTTGTGCAAAAATAGAGAAAAAAGATATTTAAGCCTATTTAATTTCATAAAGACTTTTGCACATGTTGTCTGTATGTGTTAGTTTAGAGTGTCAATATGTTCTGTTGATTATCACACGGTTTATAAATCATCTGTAAGCCTAGCCAAACATCAAATTCCCCACAGTAGTCCTGTAGCTTTCCTGTGTACATATTTAACAATCATATATATAATCATATATATCATATTTAACAAATCAATACATCATTCTCTGTTTAAAACCGTGCCCTTCATTTCCCAAACATTACTGGTTATAATAATCCCACAACACAAATGTCTGTGTTGACTTTATATCCGTTTATTGAGACATTACAAAAATGTCTGCTACGGAGCCATAACGTGAGATACCAGGTAATGGAGTCTTTCATAAATTCTTGAGTTTCTTCGGAAATAAACAACTGAGAAATTGAGTCTTTAAACGCATCAGAGGTAAAGTTATTCGCTGTCAAAGTGACGTCAAAATGAATGGGAGTCATTGGGAGGCTAACGGGAGGTGATGGCTTGTTAGCATCAAAATGGCGCCATAAGAGCGTTTGGATGACTCAAAATTCAGTTAAATCAATCAATCAATTTATTACCCCAACCTACTCCCTATGCAGACTTTGGTGGTATTTGTGATACATCAACTACAAACGTTATCAGGGACAAAATATGTTACCCTTAATACGTAATTTGTTGTGTAGGAAGGTCATTTTTAGGACATACACATGTCCATCCCTTTATGGCCACCATGTACCCATCCTCTGATGGCTACTTCCAGCAGTATAATGCACCATGTCACAAAGCTCCAATCATTTCAAATTGGTTTCTTGAACATGACAATGAGTTTACTGTACTAAAATGGCCCCCACAGTCACCAGATCTCAACCCAATAGAGCATCTTTGGGATGTGGTGGAACGGGAGCTTTGTGCCCTGGACGTGCATCCCACGAATCTCCATCAACTGCAAGATGCTATCCTATCAACAGGGGCCATTTCTAAAGAATGCTTTCAGCACCTTGTTGAATCAATGCCACGTAGAATTAAGGCAGTTCTGAAGGCGAAAGGGGGTCAAACACAGTATCAGTATGGTGTTCCTAATAATCCTTTAGGTGAGTGTATATTGTATTTCATTATAAATAATTATTTACACAATAGTCACTGTACTGTGTGTTTCTTTTCATCAATTTAGCTGTATTTTCAACAAGTACCGTGGATTAGCATAGAACATAGAGTCAAAACAGTACCTAAGTTTAGGTACGCAAAGTTTTTCACACTGATTCCTCGCTCAGCAAACACATCCTCACTTTATTATCAGATCTCAGATGTCCTTAGTTGGAACAACCGCAAAGACGGTGTAAAATATGTTTCACGCCATAGTCAGTGACGCTATCATGCTCTTCTGTCTTCAGCCGAGGCTGCCACTATGCATAATCTGCTGGTGAATATTCTGGTATTCTTGACAGTCAATGCCATTAATGTCGTGGTTATTCAGATGACTCCAGAGTTGTAATAACCACAGCTGTTCAGCAGCAGACTGTGTAAATTGTCTAATGAGTTATGCAGCGGTAGTGTGAGGCTGACCTCTTCCTCAAAGAGAAGTTTCCTGGTAAAAGTCAGTCACGCAAGCTTATGCATTACTATTTTTTAAAATCTTGACATTAATGACATAGTTACAATCATTTGTGCAACCTTTGCAAACACCTAAGATATAAACCCATTTAGATCAGCCAGAAAATGTATATCAGTCTCACTATCTCGGTTGTATAGATGTCAAAAGTCACCATCGTATTTCAAAGATGGAAAAAAAATATCATCAAGGCAGCACTTTATGATGTAAAGTGAGTGGTGTTGTAACTGCTGGGTTGTGCAACAGGGCCATGCAGTTACATCGTTTTTTTTGTCTGGCATGGGAAAAAAAACGTTAACAGCCACTTTGTGCTTGAGTCTGGTAAGTTCCCCATGCATCTGAAAGTTGGTTAGAGTTCTGCAGCAACGTTGTGATGACAGAGGTCCAGTAACAGTTGCTTGCCTCATTAGGCATATACGCCCTAAACAAATTACCATGAGGAGGATCTGTCAGTGCGATTCCCAAATGCCTCATACACAGTCCTACATACACATCTTCAATGTAAACAGCTTTAACATGAGCAGACGCCTCCAGTATCTTTTGGGGTAAATCCAGCGAGAACACGTAGCCCAGTCCCAGGGCATACGGTGGGTAACTAGACTCAGGGAAGGCAGACACCGGGAGATACCACTTGGAGTTATGGTCTCTGAGAACGGCAGCGCCCCTTGCCACAATACCTGTCATGTAGAGATGTCGGGGGGCTTTCAAAAGCATGTCGACGAGGTTGCGGATATTGAGGAAGATGTCCGAGTCGATCTTCATGGCGTAGGAGGTGTTGGGGCAATGGGAGCTGAGCCATTCGAACATGACCATGGTTTTAATAGTGAGGTTATTGTAGCTGTCCAAGAAGTCACTCTGGAGAATATCATGATGTGTCTGGCTTTCTTGTAACACCTACAAAGGTAGAGATAGGAGAGTTAATTTAATAATAAATTGAATTTGAATAGCGCTTTTCCCAAGCTCAAAGTCGCTTTACAGACTAGAAACAGTAGATATATATATATATATATATATATATATATATATATATATATATATATAAAAAAAAAAAAAAAACTAAGGATAGGCAGAACAGAAGAGATGGGTCTTTAGACGGGACTGAAAAATGGTGAGGGACCCAGAGATGCGGATCTCATGGGGGAGGGAGTTCCAGAGCAGAACTGCGGAGCTTTGACTTGGGGGCGTAGAGGAGACCGGCTGAGGTGGATCTGAGGAACCGTGAAGGTTGGAAGGGGGAGAGGAGGACAGTGAGGTATGACGGGGCAAGGTGGTGTATGGCTTTGTAGGTGGGGACCAGGATTTTGTATGTGATCCGGTGAGAAATGGGAAGCCAGTGTAGCTGTTTTAGGACCGGAGTGGAATTTGAAGCAGCAGTTTAATAATTTCTTGGCAACAGGGGCGTTGGACTGGGGGGAAAAAGGGGACCGAGTACCCTGGTCCCTCATGTGAGGAGAGCCCAAAAAGAAGCTAGAATGAATAGCTGTGAATGCGGAGAGGGGCCCGGAGAAAATGCCTTTCTATGGGGTCCAGAATTTCATGCTACGCCCCTGCTTGGCAACGCCAGAAACAAGTTAGCAACCAGTTGTCTAATCACACCTCCAGCTGATACTGAGCAACATTAGCATTCATTTTGAGTCATGTGTCTGGTTGACTATATCCATGACGTTCCACTTCCGGGATTGCTGGATTGAAATTCCGCCAGATGCATGTGTGTCTGTTTCCTTTCGCTTTCTTTGTGTTGGCGTTGTAAACTCCGGGGGACTCCGAGGCGTGTGGTTGACTGCTCCTCGGATCTCTGCAGGGTAAATTGAGACAGCTAGCCAGGCTCTGTTTATGCTGAGTTTTCTCTCACACAACTATTGCTACAGGGTAAACGAGAGCGGTGACACTGAAACAAAGTCACTGGCCCGGAAACCCAAACTGAAAGACATGGACCATAACTGTAACCTATACAGTACATCAGATCCTTGTTCCCATTGACATAGTTATGGCTTAATCCAAAGCTCCCTTTAAATATGAGACCCTTTCTTTTTTTGGGAAAAAATAGGCCGAAAAAAGTACTTTAAATGATATGTATGGTAGTCCTATACTTAAATCATTCACTTAGCTAAAGGAGCAATATGATATACCCCAGAAGCAAATTTGGAGATACTTTAGATTAGACATTTACTTAGCAGGCTGGTCCAAACCCTCAAATGGTTCACACAGCTTAGTGAAATACTCAGTATTATTTGTCATAAGGAAGCTTTGTCTTTATCTACTACTCTTTTTTTTTGCCTCAACCAGACATGAGTCAGATCTTTCAGTGATGAAATGAAGTACTTTTCTGCCAGACCATAAAAGATCCTCTCACAAATTAGAACTCGAAAAGCTCAATTTGAATCTCTGAATAGAAGTGTATTGTTGGTTTATGTGTTGTTACACTTTAAACATGGTCCATGCATGGCTGAGGGGAACTGCAAAGGTAATAGTACTAGTTAGCTGTGAGTTTGTCACTGCTTTCACATTACACATCCTGATTGGATCCTTTAAGATAAACAAAATATGTATAAGTGCAGCTCTAATGTTTCAATGCAGTCGGAGACAGAGACAGCAATCACGAATGCTGTAGGTTGTCCTCACGCCACAGCATTCAGTACACACAAACCAGTTTAACCAACCCAAAATCGTACCCATAACCCCACAGCTCTCCAAAGTGCATTTTGTTTGGCTGCCGCTCTAATCTGACACCTCAACCTCAATTTCTCTGCTCTGATTACCTCGTGAGTTTCACATTCTCCGAAGCATCTGCTGTAGCTCATTCTCACGCTGGCCTCTTTGTTTTGCAAAAAAGCAAGAACTGAAATTCACTTTGCTTTCCCCCCAAAAGGACCCCTGGAATGTCTAAGTATGTTTTTTTCAAAGTAGAAAGGGATAGATAGGACTCAATTATTAGGATTCAATTATTGAAAAAAAAAAAATCCACTCACTTGCTCCTTAATGGTTTCTGTCCCATCTTCTTCTTTGGACAGTCCCAGCAGGAAGTAGTGGCTGACCACTCTGCCAAGCACAGTAGTTTCTTTGCCCCACGTGTTGCGGATTACGTCACGGGCTTCTCTGTTGTGGGGTGCGACTGGGATCATAAGAACCAAGAATGGGCTTTCCTGCCGACACCTATGGAGTTCGTCCAAAACGAAACCATACCGGTGCGGGTACGCGACAAAGTACTCTGAAGTGGGATCTGGGGAGAACTGTACAAGCAGAGGTCGGGATTTAAAGTGTTGCACCATAATAGTTTAACAGGATTTGTCAGTTGGTTTTGTCCACACTCTATTGAGCTATCAAGATTTGTTCAGACAAAGGTTCGTGCACATTTTACTGCTAGACATTTCCCCAAATAGCCAATTGCACAGTTAGCTTTAGCTAGCTAGCAACATACACATGTGGAATTTGTCCGTGTGTGTCTCAGAAGTTGTAACACACACATCCCCTGCAAAATTGTATCTATTCATGCCCACTTGTGTCCTTCCAACAACTTTATATGCAATTGTGTAGCGTCTAAAGTTTGTTATGTTATGTATTCATACAAAATAGCAGCTTGTTTACATATAATAAGTATAATTTTGCTGCCTGGATTTTAAGTAGTTGAAAATTGACAGCTGAGGGTTAAACAGTCTGTCTTGATAATTAAAAAGTATCACTTTATTCAAACCCAATTTTATGGTACTATAACAGCAATATGATGACATAAACAAAGCAGCGTGTTAAAGGGGAACACCACCTAAATTAAAAATTCCAATATGTTATTTCCATGGCATAGGGAAGTTCAATCAATGTTTGTGAACACGAGCCTCGCTCTCTCAACTACCCGTGAACTCGTACCAGATCATTGTACTCCCAGTTCTAATTTTTGACGTCACACACACATAAACAACGATGGCGACCCCTGTTGAGGCTGTACAGACGCCTGTGTAGACGTAACCGGCCCGTTATTGCGGCGTGTCAGGGAAGCTACTTCCTTCTTTAACACTCATGTTGTCCTCGGGTCAAATTGACCCGTTTTCCCATATCAATGTTCTTTTTAATTCCCCAAAATAACATGATTGATTCCGCACAACGCTCTTTGGCAAGTGCAGATCTCTACTTTCATCATTTTTGGGGCGTCTTATTCAATTTTATAGCATTTGAAAAAAAATTGAAGTGGTTTTGAAATAGTATTGAGTAAAAGTTGACTTATTCAAGTCTGTGGTTATCCATCAACATCCATTCCTTTAATTTTAGTCGAAATAATTCCTAGTTTCTGCTTTTCTAACTCAAACATTAGGTATAATTTCTTATAAATGAGGTTTACTGACCATAAATTCCAAAAATAGCTGCAAACTAAAATTAATAATTTAGTGTTACGTAGTGTTAAACGTCAAAAAAAGTGACAAACATTGAAAAAAAGGGACAAAAAATGTAAGAAAAAGATAGAAACATTGATTAAAAGCGTCAACAAAAGTGTTGATTTTCAATTTTGACGGGAAGACAACACAAGGGTTAACCGGCCCGTTATTCCCGCGTGTCACAGAACCGTGAGCCCACCCGCGACTTTTCCTAAACCCAACTGCCCCGTTATCGCGAGTCACGGAACCGTAAGCCCGACCAACCCACGAGCTTTCCCTTCACCTAACAGCGTCAAAATGGACGCCAATAGTCCCGACCAAGCACGTGTTATATGACAGTAAATGTCTCCTTTAGCGTCATATAACAACGACAAAGGGACCTGACCAAGCGTCCATATTTCATGAGAAGGGACTGAGAATGTGTTGGCACAACTATGTGGGTGCCTGAGCGTAGTTCCTCTTTAACAGTGATGCGTTGCTGCCGATGATTCATCTAAATGACACTTCTTATTAACAGATGATGTGTCTTTTTTCTTGTTCCTTTCCTTTGTTTCAAGATATCACTAAATGTACTTACACTGTGGACTGTAGTACTCATAGTACTCATAGTCATAATGTTGTAAGATTGGCTTGACTGTGAGCGTGTAGTCCAAAACTTCCAAGGCCATGACACATTGGAGCTTGAATTGTAGAACATAATCAACGTTACCATCACGAGTGACAGTATCCAAAAACACAACCATCGTCTAGGTCTCGTCCATGGAGTCTTTTCACTGCCAAGACAAAAAATGAAAGTCGATACCTTTAATGCTTCTTAATTGCACATCAGAAGCACTTTACTACACATTACCGGATTGGAATCAGGAAGCACTTTGCTAATATTGCTTCTTCCTTGGCCAGTAAAGTAGGCGTTCCTCATCAGCTGTTATTTATGTGCAACTGTTTGGAGCAAAGCAAGGAGAGGAGGAGCTCTGCATCCTTCAGAAACCACAACCACGAGCTTACTGCAAGCACTAAAACATTTGCAGAGAAGACTTTGATGTATGTTAAGACATATTGATGCTGGAACATGCTTTACAAGCTTCTCTATAGACTGTGGGCATATTCTATTTACCACGCTGACTTCATGACACATACAGCAATCAATCAACAGAAACACTTTTTGTAAAAAGATACATACACGCACTCTTTATTTATTCCATCATTATTGTTGTAGCCTAAGTCATGAGCAGTAACTTAAAAAAGGCTGCATTACCTGTTAAAACCTGTAGAAAACACAACTAATACACAACAAACAAGTGTTTTCAAGCTATTGTGTGTCCTGTACTCAATCATACTGCCCAGGTCTGAGGCCTTAGACGTATCACCATGTAGGAATTAATGCTAATCTGTGTCCTGAGATCATTTCTCCGTATGCACCAAAGTAGACTTTAGCGGGAGACATAGGGATTACGTGATGCTTTTAGGAAGATATGGATAGCTCAGTGAAGGAATGGTTTGCGCGACATGGATGCAGATAGATTGTAAAGGCAAATATTTCTCAGGGATATAAAAAAATAAAAAAAAGTCTTAAAAAGATATATGCACTTTGTATGGGTTTAGTGAGTCCATTTTTATTAACTAAAATCTCAGTATTGATTTGGTCAGTGGGTTGATGATATACTATATGGACCAAGGCAAAACGCGACTAACAAAGGAGAAAACGCTCCCATAGGTCGTTTAAAGAAAGAATTTGGATTGAGTCATAAGGCAGGCCTGCTTGGTTCTGTCAGGGAATGATTGTAAAAATTTACAAAGAATATGTTTATGGCATTTACTATGTATAGCAGGGGTCTTCCAATTTTTTACCTTTTTAATGCGTAGATTGCTTTTAAGAAATTACCAATAATTTCCACACATTCTCACTCCCATCTTGTAAAATACGGATTCTTGGTCAGGTGCCTTTGTCGTTGTTAGTGACATACGCTTAGTTGGGACTACTGGCGTCCCTTTTGACGCTGTTAGGTTTAGGAAAAGCTCGTGGGTGGGGGCTTAAGGTTCTGCTCTCCTGGGTGAAAGTCCTGTGTTTGAGCCATCCACCCCCCCCGACCAGCCACCCTACGTGGAATCCCCCCCTTACATAGTACTCGCTAAACCCCGTCTACATGCTGTTCTCCCCGGTATGTTCTACACACACTCTGAAGGGCGCCTTTTTCGTCCAATCAGGCGCTGACAGCCACTGTCCAAACGTCCACATTTTAGATGTTCGGAGTGAGAATGGGTTGATGATTTGGTGGCCCCCCCTTTTAGTAACTCTGAGGACCCCCTGGACGGCATTATGTTAGAAGAAGAAAAGCGGGTCTGTCTGATGTCTTCAAACAATAATCAAAAAGGAGTTCCAATTTGTTTTCTACTGTCCTTTTTATTGTGAACAGCGTGATGCTTTGTTGAGTAAGATTACGACAAATGTAAATGTAAATGTGGACGACGCTCAACAACTAAGATGGCTGTTCACATGTGAAACATATATATTAGTTATCTTGAGAAAGTCTAGGTGAAGAGACAAAAAAAGCTCTTTAGATCATCTGTTTGTTTGGAATCTTTCGGTTATTTTTTTTCCTTTTTCCACATGCTATGTGCTGAACATGCAAGACCGAAAGATGTAACTAAAATAGCGGTGTCTTGTAATTCCATGTGGGATCAACCAAATGTTTGGATTGTTTCCCCCGTTATTTCGTCCCCCCAGAGACCGCGGATCGTGTCCCGGCGCACAAAAAAAACAAGTCCGTGTACACGACCATTTTACGAACTGCCGTGAGACCGTGTTGGTCCAACAAGATGCTCCAAACCCTGGGACTTTTTTTCAGCAGCACTGACGTGTCAGACATGTTTCTGGTGTGCAAAGACATGGACAATGCCACGCAACTGACACACAACAGTGATCTGGAGGCCCTATTACTCCAGCGCAGCTGCTCATTGTCCCGTCACATGGCTCTTCTGTATGTCCTTTAATGCCCACTGGCTATTTGGTGAGTCTTTCAACAGCAGATGACACGCAGGAATACGGTTTTCACGGCCTGTGGTGTGCAAACAGCCTGAGAAATTCCTCATGGCGTTTATTCACACTTGGAGCATTAACTCTCACGCAGTTTTTTGGGGCATAAATCACACGCATGTGGAATGAATAAGTCAGTTGAAATATAAATGTATACATTTAGCTCCAATATACTGGCACTGGATTTGCCCCCTGGCATGTTGTGCTCAGGCTGAGGTGCTCCAGTACGTCTCCACATGTTTTAAAGGCATGTAGAGACATGAGGCGAGCTGCACAAGTATCTTAAAGGTGCTTCTATGACTAATGCATTCAGGCGAAATGCAACGTGTTCATGCGACTCACTGATGTTTGCTCAAGCTTATAATTGCGTATAATTGTACATTGTATATTGTACAGATTGAACCGGGGAAAACACACTTTTTGTGTTGAGAAATGTGTTGTGAATTTTTTTTGATATACATAATATATATCACCAAAAGATATGGTACTGTATGCAAATTATTAGTACTATTATTGTTGTTTTGTTATGTGCTTTTCTCTGCTGAAAAACAAGATTTGGTTGGTATTATTATTATTCATTATCAGCTAGGAAATGATCTTTACCTTTCTGGTTGGATACTCAATTTACAGCCACAAAGTAATAAATGTGCATTAGACATGAGCGCTCATGTTCGTGGGGAGTGGAGTCTCTCCTGCAATCAATCGGACTGATCCATTTTAATAATAAGCCAGACAAGATTTCTTATAAAAGCTTTCATCTTCATGAAGCACATTGAGCCTCGGACTTTACTGCATGATCCATGTAAAGTCGATACATTTTCAACAAACTGAATTGAAATGGGGACTCACCCTTTGGAAGCAGAGCTCTCCTGCATTTTTCGAAAAAGGCAGAGAATGATTTCCTACTGTTGTGACAGCTACAGCGAGCTAGCAGACAGACAGCAGGTACGAATGAGGATGTTGATGTGGAAGTTTAACTGTGTGAACGCATGCGGTTTGTGTGGTGAAGTGTGTCAGACAAACACAGTGGGCCCTCGTCTGAGCACACACACACACAGCTCTGGATGTGACAAGTACAAAAACATATGTATGCCGTTGTTGGATATGATTTATAATGACACGCAAATAGGCTGCTGATTGTGCTTTAACCCTCCTGTTGTCCTTGGGGTCAAATGTAACCCATTTACAAAAAAATTCTATATCAGAACTATGACAACAGAACGTTAAAATGTGTGTGTGTTTTTACTTTAGCACTTACCTTTTTTTAATCATGTAGCACTTTTGGATTTGCATCAATATAAAGTGCATTGCAAATTAAATGTATTATTATTATTATTAAAAAAAGCGACAAATGTTGAAAAAAACTACAAAAAAGCGGGGAAAAAACTTTTTAAACTCACCAAAACAATCTGAAAAAGTTACCAAAAATCCTCAAAAACATCGGGAAAAGCGACAAAGGAATTGTTAAAAAAAAAAATGGACTTAAAAATAATTTTAAAAAACCGTCAAAGTGAAAAAATTGGAATAAAATTGACCAAAAACGTCAAAGTGTAGAAAAGAACAAAATGTTTAAATTTCAACCCAGAAAAACCCAAAGTTGCAAGTTGACAGGAAGACGACACAAGGGTTAAGTGGAACATGTCATGTTATCTAACATGCATCTTAGAACTTTGAATCATTATTGTAACATCATTGCATTAACAAGAAGCTACTTTTTATCTGGTTTTAACTCTTCCCCTATCTTATGCCTACCATGCACAGGAAACTAAAGCCTGACACCATCTCACATCTAAAGGAAATCTGTGGTCACGTCACCGAGTGTTTTAGTCACAAACTTCAATCACATTTTTGAAAGCGGAGATTCTTATTGCTGTGTTTCCCCCACTTCTTATCTGCACTATAACAATAATGTGTGTAAAATGTTCTCATAGCTCAACAATGACATTGTGACATCTGAGTGACCTCCGCGACAGCGTAACTGCTCCGATAAAATGTAAGTTAGCATTCATTTTTCTCAGAAAATAAAAGGATACATTTGTGATATCGTGTATTGAGTTGGGTTCTTAGTAACTTCAGTTGTGTTTGGTTCATGAGTAATATATTAGTGACTCGCTGGATGATAAGTTATATGACACTCATAGTGTCATGGTTGTATGTTCCTGTTTCTGTTATATCTCCCTTGTCTTGTCTAGTTTTACTTCCTGTCTTTGCCCCCCCCCGTGATTATCTTTTGTGTTTCACCTGTTTCCCCGGCCTAGTGTCACGTGTTCCATATTTTCTCATGACCCTGTGTATTTAGTCTCTGTTCTGTCTTTGTCTCTTGTCGGATTATTGTTTCTGTTTGGAGTAGAGTGATAAATATATCGATACAAATATTTGGTTGTTTAAAAATCCAATATTACGATATATATTGGCCCATGTACAGTACATTCAATTTTTTTTTTTTTAAAAGCCACAATTGCGTAACAAAACATTAACAGATTTTCCTAACATTAATTATGTGTAGTTATTTATGAGTTCTCACTAAATGAATGTGATAATTTGCTTTATAGTCACAACAGAACAGAGAAATTTCAAACTATAGTAAAGTTATGATAAATAAAAGGTATAAAAATACAAACTTAAGATAATAAAAAAAAGTCAGAATATTGCCAACAGGGATATTGTAGAGCGTCCTCTGGTGGACAGACTATGGTACGCCATCACTAACAGGGACGTTGTAGAGCGTCCTGTGGTGGACAGACTATGCAACGCCAACACTGGTTGAACGTCCATTTGAATTTTATTTTTTTAAATATTCATTTATCAGAAACATTTGTCATTATAAATGATTCTGATGAAATATTTTTTTTCCTTTTTAATTGGCCATATAAAAGATTATTCTACCTGTTCCGTCTCGGTGTTCCTCTTATTCCTGTTTTGTCTTTTTCCTCATTTTGGATTTCGTGGCCTGCTGTTTAGCTGGACACCTTTTGTTGGTGTGTACTTTCTTTTTGTTTATTAAAAATTCAAGCTCTATACACAGTACTTTAATCTCCACCCTGACATAACGCCGCTATGCCACATCCATCCACTCTCCAGTGTATGAGGGACTTCATATGTGAATATTTCATCTTCTGTTCTGTTCCTTACATATTACAACTTCAAATATAGATATTACATATGAGCTACCATATATAGCTCATATGACAGAAGTACATGCATTAGGTGGAGGTTTATTATTTGTTTGATTAATGTCAGGCAATTATCTTTAGAATAATGTTGTTTAACTCTTGTTGTTGCTTCTGTCATACAGTAAAAGTTTGATAGCAAAGTACGAAAATTTTTGTTTTTTAAACGCACTAAGATTAAGGAATTTGAAACAGAAAAAGTATAAACTACAACTTTGACAAAGTAATTAAGTAATTTTGAAGAAAGAGCCTCTACTGCTACAACTCTGTCTCCTAGAAATTCTGTTTATACCCGACAGTATTAACAGGAATTATGGAGACTAATAAAAAATAAATAAATAAATAAAAAACATTAATACTCCAATAGGTTGTTAGTACAAGCGGTGTAGGCCTCCAGTAATTATTACGGGAGCAAAGTAGCCTAATATGTAAGGAGAAAAATGTATAAGAGCGTCAAACTGAGAGGAAGGAGGCAGGTTGGGGTCTTTCACCCAGGAGACCGGGGTTCAGGTCCTGCTGGAAAATACAAGTTTGTCGAGTATTTGTTTTACTTTACGAAACAAACGGAGCTATGTCACGTTCAGCATCCCGTGCGTAACCCAAAGTTATGCCTATTTCGACCCAAACCCCGATCTTTTTCTCAACTTATCTAAGTAGTTTAGGTGCCTAGACATAACCACACTACAACGTCTGACAAGTTTATTATGCATAACGTTAAGTTAAGTGACATAACAGATGATTTTAACCCTCTTTTTCTAAACTTAACCAACTAGTTTTCAAAATCATGGGTAACTAATTTATACTGTTTATTGATCCAAAGTGCAGAAATTACAATTTACACTCTGTTCTATTTGTAATCAATACACACAGGCCTGAAATACACACACATGGTCAGGACCTATCCATGCACAAATAGAGAGATGGGCTGCTAGTCCTGGACCAGCACCCTGAGTTGTTGGGGGGGGTGCCTTGCTCAAGAGCATCTGGCAGTAGGCCCAGGAGGTGAAGTGGCATCTCTCCGGCTATAATCCACCCTCTGTACTTTGGTCCGTCCGGGGACTTGAACCAGCGACCCTTCCGGTTCCCAACCCAACTCTCTGCGGACTGAGCTACTGCCCCCCCAAACTTGGTCAAAGTGGAAATTATTAATAATAAATCAGAGCAGTGGCGACATCGTTGAGCATGCACAGCTCTCCCCATAGGAAAACCATGGCAGTTTTACTGCAGATCATGAGTAGGCCGCTCAAACCTAATCAAGTAGGTTTCGTTCCAAAACATAACCGAACAGTGAACGTTTCGCAACGTTAACAATGTTTTAAACCATGACTGTTAAGATTCCGTTTAGACACGAGGATGGAAAAATGCTCGTATTTCCTGCCACCGCTAGGGGCGTTACCTTATGAAACGCTCCTTGTTGGTCGTATTATCGGGTAGGAATTAACGACCAATGTCGTCGTATGATTTGGAAGACGTGTTGCAATTACGTTTTGGTTGGTTTCAAACCATTGCTCACGACTGAGATATCTCAACAACTATTGGCTGGATTGCGATTCAATTTTGCACAGACGTTAATGGCCCACAGACGATAAACCCTAATGACTTTGGTGATCACCCGACATTTCACCTAGACCCATCATCCGGTTGTAGGTTGAATATTTTCAGTACTTTTGTTTACGACCAAATACCTGCTAAAGTAAGCCTCGGTTTTGTGCAAATAGTTAAGTGTTACCATGCTAAAGTAAGACGATGAACATTATGTACACTCACCTATAGGATTATTAGGAACACCATACTAATACTGTGTTTGACCCCCTTTCGCCTTCAGAACTGCCTTAATTCTATGTGGCATTGATTCAACAAGGTGCTGAAAGCATTCTTTAGAAATGGCCCATGTTGATAGGATAGCATCTTGCAGTTGATGGAGATTCGTGGGATGCACGTCCAGGGACCAAAGCTCCCGTTCCACCACATCCCAAAGATGCTCTATTGGGTTGAGATCTGGTGACTGTGGGGGCCATTTTAGTACAGTGAACTCATTGTCATGTTCAAGAAACCAATTTGAAATGATTGTAGCTTTGTGACATGGTGCATTATACTGCTGGAAGTAGAGTAATTTCAGGAGCTTGTCTTGACCAGGACCACACCCCTAAATGCATTGAAGCAACTGCCATGTGATTGGTTGATTAGATAATTGCATTAGTGAGAAATTGAACAGGTGTTCCTAATAATCCTTTAGGTGAGTGTATATATGGGTTTGATTCCCAATGTGATACATCGACCAATGTGTCCCTGAGCAAGACACTTAACCCCTAGTTGCTCCAGAGACGTGCAACCTCTGACATATATAGCAGTGCTTTGGATAAAAGCATCAGCTAAATGAAATGTTATATTATATATATATTTATAGAGTTGTCTTTGTGAGCATGTTAGCATGCACGTAAAGGTTAAGGGAAAGATTGTGGTTTTGGTTTAATATTGGACAAAGTCAAAAGTGACGTATGAGATGAGACATGTTTCTCAAATCAACCCTAACTGAACTGAAACCACAACTTGTTCCTATAAACCAAAGTGCTTTTGCTTCCTAAACAAACAGTATCTGCTGTACATGCTGGACTCTACACATGGACCCTGGTCTCTGTGTTGACAAGGTCCCATGTCTCCGTAAGTGGAAAATGCATTATCATTTAACATGATCCAGGCAGTAATTACATTTCCTGACACAATGTAATTGGCAAAACAAATGAGTGTCATTACACATAATTTCCAGGAGACAGGGTGCCTGTATTTCTTGATGCACGGAAACAGGCCAGCTTGAAAAGACAGTGTCTGATCCATTTATAGTGTGGTCAAATCAAGCATTCCCACCATCTGGGTAAGCTACAACTCTATGAAAGACGAAAAGAACATTTATGGAAACAGCAGAATGCACCTTAGTTTTGGTGTCTTATATTTTTTTGTACAGCTATCATTGGAGGTAAGAATGGGCCACCCTTGATCGAAGAGTTAATGAGATATTTATGTATGAGGTACTTATCTATAGTCAATGTATTATCTACATGGCTGTTGGCGTCCCACTGAGACTTAGCTTTTTAGAAATAACAACCGAAACTCCTTATGGCTTTGGAAATTTCAGCAGTATAAGCCACAATGTAAATTTAGTATGAATGAATGTGAATGTACACTGTAAGCAACACATCTGTGACACCTGCAACCATGAACTTTAAAACTCAAAAATACATGGTCACTCCAGAAAGAACAAACCCACTGGTGGAATTTTTTGTTAAGATTAATTTCTCATTGAATAGATTTGAATTGGAACCACTATCTTCATAAGTTCTATTGAACTAGGGTGAATTCATTTCATTCATAATAATTTGGAAATACATGTATTATTGCATTATTGTTATTGTTATACAATACATTTACTCCATTGCCTTCTTAAAATCAGTTGTATTTCAGAAATAATTGTAAAAGATTAACCTGACAAAACATGTCTGTAAAGTAAAGAAGCAATTTAATTTTGCTGAATATGTTTAATTACTTGTGATTTGGGTTTATTTGGGTTTTACTCTAAATGTAGGAATGAGGCCATATTTTTTAGTTTTTCCATTACATCCAAATATTGAAGGGCATACTTCTACACCCGTTTGCTTTTTTCCTGAGAGTAAGATGAGAAGATTTAGGTGCCATTTACATTGTATTTAAATTTACGTCATATATGCGCCAAGATTTAAATGCACGTCACGTCTGTGTCTGGTGTTTACATCAGACGTGTAGGACGTGCAACGATGTGTAGGATACACAGTGACGAACCAAAATAACCAAAAGAAAGCCTTGGCACTTGCCCTGGTTGGGGAGGATATATGGGTATGTATGGAGGAAGGCAGCAGCAGCAGGAAGGGGTGTGGGTGCCCGAGACCCTCAGGTCCTCAGGCTTTAGCTGAGACCGGTTCCAGGGGTAATTCTGGCTCAACAGGGAGCAATAAGACGTCTGCTGATGAGAGTCGGGCCTATAATAATAATGAATAGGTTTGTCAGTGTCATTGCATGTTTACGTACAGTAAATAACATATACATATATATACACAAACACACACATTTACGTGTTTAAATAAGAGGTCTGCAGTCGTTGCAGTTGGGTATAATAAAGCTAAACTACAAACCTAAATTCATACATTCGCCATCATTCATTCATACTCTGGAAAACACTTTGTTTAATACATGTGTGCAATTCCAACCCTAAAACTGGAGCTTACACATTTGGCAATGGGTAGCAATTCTGTGTAAAGGGCACATACCTATCCATATAACTACCTCCAAGTGAACTTCAATGAAAACGAACATGACTTGCGTCAATCAGTCCAAGGGGGGAATAAACTTCAAGACGTGACAGGAACTGTCCTCTGGAGGACAAACCACCGGCCGCTCGGTGGATTGTTGTCGGGGTGATTATCACAGAAGTCTGGCTGAACACACTCATCCAGGACAGCAGTTAGCAGCTAGCTACTTTACAGTTTACATTACATACGCTGCAGAGGAGGCTGGTCTATTGTCTCAAATTGCCAGACCTATCTTCACTTCCTGGATAGGAGAAAAACATGCTCTAGCTTATTGTCATTTCCTTAAATGTCCCATGGTATGAAAATGCCACTTATGAGTTTTTTTAAGATTAATATGAGTTGCCTATGGGTCACCAGTGGCTAGAAATGGTGATAGGTGTAAACCGAGCCCTGGGTATTCCTGCTCTTCCTTTGAGAAAATGAAAGCTCAGATGGACCGATCTGGAATCTCGCTCCTTATGTGGTCATAAGGGGCAAGGTTACCTCCCCTTTCTCTGCTTTGCCCGCCCAGAGAATTTGGCCCACCCATGAGAGAGAGACATCATGGCTTTTAAACGAGCACTGTGGCAGTTGGTCAAGGCCACCCCTCCTCCAAAGCTACAGACTCAGAAATGGCACATACTAAGGAAAGCTCATTGTGAGACTGGCTCTAGTGGCTGGAATTCTGCACCAAGGCTGAATTATGGGAAAGAGACTTCAGATACAGTATTAGGGGACCACTAAGGTCTATATAAAAGAGACTTCAGATACAGTATTACGGGACCCATAAGGTCTATATAAAAGAGACTTCAGATACAGTATTAGGGTACCACTAAGGTCTATATAAAAGAGACTTCAGATACAGAATTAGGGGACCACTAAGGTCTATATAAAAGAGACTTCAGATACAGTATTAGGGTACCACTAAGGTCTATATAAAAGAGACTTCAGATACAGAATTAGGGGACCACTAAGGTCTATATAAAAGAGACTTCAGATACAGTATCAGGGGACCACTAAGGTCTATATAAAAGAGACTTCAGATACAGTATCAGGGGACCACTAAGGTCTATATAAAAGAGACTTCAGATACAGTATCAGGGGACCACTAAGGTCTATATAAAAGAGACTTCAGATACAGTATCAGGGGACCACTAAGGTCTATATAAAAGAGACTTCAGATACAGTATTAGGGGACCACTAAGGTCTATATAAAAGAGATTTCAGATACAGTATTAGTAGACCACTAAGGTCTATATAAAAAAGACTTCAGATACAGTATTAGGGGACCACTAAGGTCTATATAAAAGAGACTTCAGATACAGTATTAGGGGACCACTAAGGTCTATATAAAAGAGACTTCAGATACAGTATTAGGGGACCACTAAGGTCTATATAAAAGCATCCAAAGAGCACCCTGTCATGGGACCTTTAAACTGATCACAGTTGTCTTGGGCGGCGCTAAATAGCCTTGGGAAAGAATCTGTTTTGGTGGAACATGTGTACATTCAAAAGTTGTTTTAGTCGTGCAACAGACAACTCAGATTGAACAAATAGTCTAGCTAGCTGTTTACCAAATCTCAATAAAATTTATAATGTAACGTTTCTCTCTTCTATGAAAAAAATTAATTTAATTCCAATTCAGATTGAAAAGCTTCAACAGCAACACCTGCTGCTCAGGAGGGCAGAGGGAAGTCTGGGGTTGCAGACGAGGACAAGAACCCGCTGTCCTACGCACTACAACAGAGTCTCAGACGGGGGTCAATACGGTGCAGCACCCATGGGCAGTATGAGAACAATTACAGTGTTTTTTTAACAGTTAAGCACGTGAACGTGTTTTTGTAGAAACATGAAATACAAGTAGGAACCTGAAAATGAATATCATAAGTCCCCTTTAACGAGAAGGAGAGTGGGAGGAGCAGAACATTTGAGGAAGATGACAGTTGGAAGGATGGGGAAACAGCTGGCAGAGAGTATGAATAAGCAAGAAACAGAACATGAAATCAGACAAGGGGAAAGTGGGGAAGAAGTAGAAGAAAGAAGAAATAACACTTGCGTCAGAGGACAGGCATCCAAGATGTATAAAACAACTCATCATTTTTATTTGCTCTCAGTTAAATTATTTCAACTAATATATCCAAAGAATAGTCAAAGAAATGAGCAGAAATCAAAAGACAACCACTATACCGTATATTGCCATCGAATATAACTCAAATAATTAATCATTGTATCAAACAATCTCAAATATCCAGAATTCATTGGTTCTAATAAGACAATGACAGTACCTTTGTGTAAATTCAAAACATTATTCACTTTGCTTAAATATTATGGTAATAATCTTGGTTTCTTAAAGCTCAGAAAGAAGAATGTGGTCTGGTTCAGCCTGAAATCTGGCTCTGTATGCAGGGGACCAACCCCCCCCCCCCACAATCCCCATCCCCTTTGGCTGACAGGTGGTGGTCCCTTAGCAAGGTTGTACTGCCGTGAGCATCCATCCATCCTCCCACCCACCCCTAACCCCCTCATCCATCCACCTATCTATACATCCACCAACCCATCTATACATCCATCGGTCCATCCATCCACCCATTCATCCATCCATCCATCCATCCATCCATCATGAAAGCAAAAACAGGCTCTGGGTCTCACACACAATGTGGGAGTTAACAGAAATTGCAGGGAACAAATCACTGTCATGTAATAGGTCTATGCATAAGTTATGGAAGCTGTACAGAGATTATTGTAACAAACATTTGAAACAAAGACTGGCTAAAATGCCCACCAACTTTCTAAAAGCATAACATTCTTAAATAAAACCAAAAAAAAAAAAAATCTTTTTGGAGGGACACCTCCTTTTTTCCCTTCATCAGTTTTTTTTTTATAATCACTTCATGGCCGGACAGAAAACAAATATACCGCATCAACGTAAGATGTTTATTCTCCTCCGTATTAAGAGAGGCTGTGAGAAATGAATGTGTCATTTACTCTTTTATCTATATTTGTTTGATTATTTTTTTTTTTTATCTAAATGGGTGGTCATGCAAATAGAAAAAGCCAAGTCCTTTAAGCTTTTAGCTTGGTGGTAAACGTTGGTAGGCCACCTCTTGGCCAGTTCACCTCTTGATGAGTTGAGAAGATGACTAGTTGCTGTATACTGGGTTACAAGGTGAGCTGGCTGGTTTGCAGTCTCTCTGTGCCTTTTTAGCTCAAGAGGTAACTAGCTATGTTTCCATGTGCACCAGCTGACTGTGCTTTCTCAGTTATTAATGAGTTTAGCAATGGCTTCACGCATCACTCCTTATCTGGATATTCTCGCTGGGATCCATTTCTAAGTCAACCATTTATAAGCTTCTAAGAACCGAACCAGGCTAGCTAGCCAGGAATTGTTTTTCAAGAGGTTGACTTGTTGTTTTAAGGTGGATTGGTATTCCAAAATCATTGCTTGAAGTCTGCCTCATTAACCGATTAGCCACCAAGTCAATAGGTAGATGGATATACTGAGAACTCAGCTAGCTGGACGGTCGACTGGTCTTCCCAGATTACGCTACTTTAGTTTTTTCCGTAAACCGATATTTCCCAGAAGTTGAGCAGCTGACAAATCAACTTGTTTTCCGGACACACGGCTGGTGTGCGGGCAGACGTCAACTTGAGAGATATTTGCTTTTTTTTTGTGCTCCAAGGTCCAACTTGGTAGCTTATTGGACAAACGGAGCACTCCTGTTCGGGGATACCTACTCATTGCTTAAGCATCCTGGATCTTGTAATTGACTTTTCCAGTTCATTACATCCACATGTCAATACAAACTATCTGCACCAGTCAAATGTGTATAATTGTGTAGCAGTCATGTTGTGTAAGAACGCTCCTTTCCAGTGGTCAGGCCAACACAGCTTACATACCAGTTGATGTGTCCAAGACCAGAGTAGAATCAGTTTTTAGGATCTGAGTCTTTCTGTTAGCAGTCTGCAGCCAGTATATCAGTATAACAGTTGTGAATCCAAGGCTTAAGTCTTTAAGCAGTCCTTTGTTCACAAGGTGGGATGAAGCGGCCTAAAACTAGTGTGCAGGCAGTCCACAAGTAGTCGCTCTAGAAAACCAAGACTGTACACAGTCCAGAAATCCAATGAAAACCAGTCGACCAACCAGTCAACCTCCTTTCCAAAGCCAGTGTGAAAGCAGTCTGTAAACCTGGTCTGTGATGCAGAACCAGCTGAGCAGTCCCTCTACCAGATGTCAGAGCTTAGTTCTCTGCTGGTGAGCGGTACGAAGGTGCTGTTCAGGTGGAGTTCTTGCTTCTTCCCAAGCGTACTGCTCTGGGTCACCTGGAAAAAAAAAACACAACACCACGATGATCAGCAGGAATCTCCCCCCCAAACCACAACTCATAGCAAAAATCAATTAAAAAACATTCTACAGTATATACAGTACTATCAAATGCCAACAATGCACCATGCCTCACTATACTGCATATGACAGCTATTTCCCACTCTGTTAAAATGAATAAATATTTTAGGTTGGATAATATGAAGATACTGTTTTCTGTCTAGATTTTATTTTATCCAAACAGACCTCTTGTTCCCCAGTGAACTGCTCCTAACCCCTGGGGAGAAAAGAGGGGGTTTTATTTTAAATGTGATAAAACTCTGAGTACATGCACATAAAAAAAACAGCATGGCAATTTAAGAAAAAGGATACACTGTGCAGATGTTGGATGCTAGAAACTATCTTAGGAACTGCAAAAAAACAAACATCGTCCTTTGTTTTCTCCCACCTGTCCATTCAGCAGTGTCATAGGGATGTTGCAGTAGACGTGGCGCCCCCCGGGACCCAGAGTGGAGAACTGCACGGTGGAGGGAGGCGGGAGGGGAGGCGACATGGAGGAAGGCTGGGGGGGAAGAGTGAACTCGTAGCTGCGGCAGAAATGCCTCATTTGGGCTGCCGTGGCCGTGTGACCACCTCCCAGCGGCAATGTCATCTGGTTGTAGTCGGGGATCTCTGTCGCCAAGGCAACCTGTAGGGAGATAACGACTTTCTGTTAACTTTTGTCACCTAAAAGTATTATTCCGAGAGGTAATTAAAGTTCTTAACCCTCATGTTGTCCTCGGGTCAAAATGACCCGTTTTCCTATATCAATGTTCTTTTTAATTCCCCAAAATAACATGATTGATTCCACACAACGCTCTTTGGCAACTACAAATTGTCTTATTGTCTTATAGCATTTGTAAAAGAAAATTGAAGTGCTTTCAGGCTATTTCAGACATATTCCAAGGTACATTCCTTAATTTTAGTCTAAATAATTATTCATTTCTGCTTTTCTAACTCAAACAGTAGGTGTACTTTCCTAAAAAGGAGATTTATTTGACCATAAATCCCCAAAAATAACTGTAAAATGAAAGTTAATAAGTTAGTGTCACGTAGTGTTAAATGTAAAAAAAAAAGATTTAAAAAAAGTGTTGAAAAAAGGGACAGAAACGTAAGAAAAAGTTAAAACATAAGTGTTGACTTCCAATTTTGACGGGAAGACAAGACAAGGGTTATGCCAACAAATAAATGAAGCTGAACCTATTTTTCAGCAAGGACCTAAAGAAAGACTACTCGCTACTGTTGTCGCTCTTAATACTACGTCATCTTTGTGTCATGTCTGACGCTGACAGGTACTGAACGGGTAGACCTGCACTAGGACCCGTTGCCTGATGAGGTCCAGATGCGTTGGCTTTCATACGGACAGTGTACTCATGTACACATGCCGCTAATTCATAGTCTCTTTAAAATGTAGTAGGACTAAAGTACTTTCAAATAGGCTAACCCAATGTATCATTGATCCCATTTATTTTCAAATTACGTGCCACTATTTTCAGATAAACACTACATTGTCTATGTATGGTGGGGGGGGGGGGGGGGGTGCATATCAATGTGTGTGTGAATGGTGCCTCTACTGTTCATGCGCTTTGAGTAGTCATTAGGACTAGACAGCACTATATAATTGCATAAATATTTAAGCAACAACATCAGTTTGAAGTAGTGCACATGCAACGCTGACCTGATGATGTCCATGGCGACTATCGTTAGGGGGCGCTAAGGAGGCGGAGGTGGTTGTCATGGCAATGGTGGAGACGGTGGTCTGTAGGTCACCAAAGAGGCCCTGTTCACCAGAGTCCATCACCTGTTACCATAAAAAAGGTTATATAGATTTCACTGTGCAGTTGTATACAAATGTTCAAGGAGATTTTGTCTCAATGTAGACAGAGATAGAAATAGTACTGGAGTACATGGGTCATGTTAAAACATAGGACCTATGATATTCTAGGTTTCTCTCGTTGACAATAAAACCCATGAAAAGGCCAAAACCAACAATGACTCACTCCTACTAAGTGTTGTCTTATATATCTAAATATAAATAACATGTCTTAATATATCTAATTTCTCTGAGCAATAGAGCACCATTGTTTTCCAAAAAACCATTACAAACACATTAATATTGCACTAGGTGACATGTTACTGTAAATACTCACTACAACACCAAATGTGTATTAATACGCATCTGAAAATAGTTCCCAACAACATTCTTGTCTGAGTACCATTTGATTAAAAAACAGAATTTCTAGGAAATTATCATGTATTTTCATGAGTAGTAAAAGCTTGGGGTTATACACACAGACAGGATATGGAAAGATATTTGACAGTAAGAAAAATATATAATAACCCATTGCATTATCATTTGAGTGGATGAAATTATTTTGGGTTAGGTTCAAGTTCCCTGTGCAGGATTTTATGAACCATATGTAGTATTTCTTTAAAGTTATTCTTGAAAGAAAATGTCACACGTCTTATGGCATGCCTCATATTAGTACAGGTCATATTAATTCTATAGTATGTATATAAAAAATAGCGTTGAGCGTGATATGATTGCTAATCAAAGCCAGAGGTTTAGAAAACACAAAACTAATGAAAGGATAGCCTGTTTGTTTTCCTTGGTCTGAAAATATTTCGCTAAAGTTCACCCTTGTGTTGTCCTTGGGTCAAATTGATCCGTTTCAAAGTGTTTTATATCAGAAATACAGATTTCTTTCAATCACATTGCCCAAAAATAACATGGATTATTCCACACAACCTTCTTTGGTTCTTTCATTTTAATGACTTCTTTCATTGAATTTTTGGGGTGTTTTATTTAATCTTATAACATTTGAATTCTTCTTTTTTTAACGGTTTCAAAACAGTATCTGGACTACCCATCTGAGATCCACTCAACATCCTCTGATCTTACCTATTAGTCAAAATAATTCACGATTTCCGCCTTATTAACTAAAACCTGATGTATAATTTGATATAAATGAGGTTTGTTGACCATGGATTCCAAGAAAAAATGTACACCCTATTATTAAACCAGCTCAGGTTTTCAAAAAAGTGCCAAAAGCGTGGAAAAAGTGACAAATGAATCAGAAAAAGTGACAAAAACATTGGAAAAGCACAAAAAAAAAAATTTCATTTTCAATTTTGACCAGGAAGGACAAGTTCGTGGTTAATGGGAATACAACACAAGGGTTAAGTTAACACTGTCCAAGTTCAAGTGAACTGGAAGTCACATCAGGCGGTCCATAACATGGCATCCGCCAAGGTTTGGGTGGTGGTGCTGATTGCCATTCAGTGGATGTTGCCGAGCATGATGGATGGCTTGAATTCTTCAGAGTTCTGGTGTCATTTTTCAAGAAGCTAGGAAGCGTGTTCCTTGGCCCATAAATTGAAGAAGCACGTTTTAGCTACATTGTGTTATGCTCGGTTCTACAAGCATGAATAACTGCAGATGATCAGACGTCAGTCTCCACATTTAAACTCACAAAGCCCTGAAAGTTGGGGTGGTTTGATGTGCGATGCTGGTGTCTGGAGCTATGTAAGTCAGAGTACAATGATCTCAACTGGCCAATTGAACAAAACTAAAGAAGTCAGCATCACGTTTGACTGAATGACATAAAGATAACACTTTCCATCTGTTCCAGTTACACAGTTCTCTCTAGTCTGTTTGTTTCTCAGTGATTATTATCCAGGGCATCCAGCACCTGAGGTGTTAACACATGGTAAACATGTACACATTTTCCCCCATGGTGACTCTTATTTTCATACATTACCTGTATTTAGCAGACATTTCAAAGGCCATCTGTGTTGTGGGTGTGTGTGCCCCAGGGAAGCACAAGTAAATGTGAGGACTAAACCTCCACAGCTATGTTTTTTTCTAGACTCCTGGACACGCAAGACACAAAATGTAATTTCCCCGCTGGGGCTCAGTAAAGTACGTCTTCTTCTTCTTCTTTTTTTACACCAGGGGCGGAGCCAGACATTGTAATCCTTTGGGGCTCAAAGAGGCTTGGCATGCTCCATTTACAGCAGCTATATGAACTATTTTTCATGCTTTTTCCATGCAAAAACGTGTTAGTCGCAAAGGAAAAGAATCATCTAGGATGACTCATTTTCTGCCACCTCAAAAGACAAAAGTTGTGTGATGTTACTATTTTTATGTTTGATGACATAGGAAGGGTAGGAATTTAGCATCAACAACGTTACTAATCTTGAAACCTCCACTGAGTAGAGTTCACTGAATGAATGGCGATGTTTCCCCAGTAAGAGACTGAGGGAAAATGAAACTAAGTTGAAGTTAGCCGACAGATTTGGGGCTTTTGAGAAAACATTTGGGACTGGAGCCCCAGAAGCCCCCCCCCCTCGTTCCTCCTCTGCTTTACACCTGTAGCTATACACTTTCCTACCACATCCAATACAGCTGTTTAACACTGAGAGCTACATAAAACTCACAATACATTACAATACCGCACTATAGTGCAATTTGCCCATACACAGGTTTATATTTTATAAATAATATTTAAGAGGGTTGTACATTTCATTTACCACTTAAATGTGTTTTAGCACACAAAATATATCTCTCTCTCTGTCTGTCTACTACAGTTGGTTTTAGAAACAAAAGAAAAGCCCTTTCCTGCTATAGTATTTCTTTTGGTAGCTAATGTAAAGTTGTGTGGTTCTGTGCCAATGTGTGCAGGGTTTTGAATGCTTGCGTGCCGTTTGTGGCATTGTACCTGGCGTCTGGACAGCGTCTCTCTGCGCTTCGCAGGCATCTCGTAGACCACCTGTTTCCAAAACTTAGAGGACAGCTCGTTGCTCTTAGGACCCCTCCACTTGATGATGGATAAAGCCTGAGAAGACCAGAGATTGTTTAGTTGTCCAATTGTCTAATGACACCCTTCAGATCACATCATTCCTCTCACTATTCCCTCTTTGTTTACCTTGATGGTGTGTTTAAGTGCTTCCACCTCTTGATAGTTAATGACATTCTTCAGGTCTGCACACTCTATCATGATCACCTGGACAGAAACACAGAGGTAAAAGTCTTATAGAAGGCAGACCAGAGCTTTAAGAACTCTTTAAGGCACCTCTACTTACTGTCCAAAGTACTTCACAACTTCCTCAAACCTGTTAAAATGTAATCAAGGCAGATTTAGTAATTCCCTGTTTACTTCTCCACATCGTACCTTGATCTCCCCGGTAACCAGCATGGAGTGGAGGCGTGTCTCTATCTGGAAGATGCTCCACCCTCTTTTGGCGACAAACTCTGGAGTCAGAACGATGATCAAGCGTCTGCTCTGCTCCACGCTACGAGCCAAGTCCTCGATGTAGGCTGGCAGGGAGAGACAGGGAGACAGGGTTAAAGCTGAAAAAAAGACTGTGAAGACAGTTAGAGAGATACGTCCCTACGGGGCCCCGGAGGAGACATGGAGGGGGAAAAAAAACCTGAACAAAAATAAAATAAAAGAGATCTTGACTTTGTTTTGCGATATCTCGAGATTCATCTGCGAGATCTCGACTTTGTTATGCGAGATATTGAGTTTTATTTGCAATATCTCGAGTTTCATTTATAAGACCTGGCAAATCTAACAATCAATAAGGCTAACCTAGCAAGCTAGTAGCTAGTATCTAGCTAGTAGCAGGACATGATTACATCTTCATTTATTATTTATTTTGATAAGCATTATAATTAATGCATGCCAAAGTGAAGTGTTATGTCAATGACTGCAGGTTAACATTAGTACATAGTGATCTTTTTTCTTTGCTTTTTTTTCTTCCATGGGACCCCCAGGGCTCCGTACGTCTCTTAAAATCAAGTGAAGATCAAAATATGTCGGTGTCTTGCAATCTACTTGTCAAAAAAATATATATAAAAGAAAATAAACAGTTGCAACCAAAATCTATGGGAAGTGAATGGTCCCATTATTGTTTTTGTATCTTTTGTATCTTTACATTGACACAGCTGATTAAAAGGGATTGGGACAAAATGGACGGTAACAAAGTAAGATTTTTTTCTTTATATTGTCACTTAAAGGAGTGGTTTAACATTTTTGGGGATTAGTTTTACTTGCTTGAAATGAGAAGGTTGATGTCAATGGAGCAAGGAGCTGGATTAAGACTATGGCTAGCTTCACGAAGCTTCATTTGGCCATCACTACATAAAAGCCAGGGTGAAAAGCCAGCCTGGCTCAGTCCAAACTGATGAACTACACCAACCAGCACCTCTAAAGCTGACTAATTAACACCCTATGTCTCATTTCTTTGACCTGTATATAAGGAGCAATGTGAAAAAACACTTTGTGGTTATAGAGGGAATTACGTGCTGTTACTATTTCCTGGTACACAGCTGGGTGCCGTAGACTGCTGTCATCAATGTTAAGGTACTAAGTTTGGTATTTATAAATAAGAGAGCTTAAGTGCTGTTGCTAGCTGCCTTGACTTCTGTTATGCTATGTGATCTTATGTAACTTTCTGTACACAAAACGCAATAAAATGCCCTGAAACAAATTCCCACTGTAGGTCCAATATTTGACCAGCTTTGCTTGATGTCTTTTTGAAGAAATAGCTCAATATTTTGGAATATCTGGATATTCACAGTAGTGTGTGGTCCATTAAGGGCAACGGGGTGCCAACCCTCCTGCAATTCCAATTGTAAATTGAAATACAAATTTTAAATGTAAGTTGTTACTCACACATAAATCACACATTAGCCTATTACAGAAACATGCAATAATAATATAAATAATAACAAGGAAGTGTTGCCTATAGTCTTCGTCTGTGTGCTGGAAAGCGTACTTTTCTCTTCCACACTGAGGTATGTGTGTAATATTTTTGGATTTTCCTGGTGGCCCCTGATTGGATCACACTGCACGCCAAAAAAAAAAAAAATGGAGCTAGGGCAGAAGTTTCTTTACGTCCAAGAAATGTTGCCAGATTGGGCGTTTTTCAGCCCCATTGGGATGATTTAGGATGGATTATGTATGTATTTTTCCTAGTTTGAGATGAAGCAGGGACCCGTTACTATATATATATATATATATATATATATATATATATATATATAGCATGAAATTGTTGCAGTCCTACAATAAAGTGAAGGGGTCCTAGAGCCTTTACACATACCTTTTTATAGTGCATACAATACTAAGCTATTAAAATAATAACTTTGACATATTCACATATTTACACATTTTATGTTTTTTATTTTCATGTTTTAATGTTAAAATGGGACACAGTAAATTCTTAAGCTTAACTGTATCTGTGGATGGCTGCCTTATAGCTACTTTGACTATAGGCCAGTAAGCCTATCAATGTTGTGGTGATTATAAAAAAAAAAAAAAAGTATCTTTACAAATAATGTAGTAGATTCATGTAAATGTATATTGTCAGACATATTTAAAAAAAAGAAATAAAAGAATTGAACTACAGAAGAATAATTCGGTGCCCTCCCAGCAGCAACTCTGAGGACCAACATGGGAGAACTTTTGCACCTTTAAATTATGTTTCCAAAATCGTAAAAGTGGGTCATCGACTCGTAACAGGGTGAACGGCACTTCTGTATTGGCTTTGCGGCTCTCTACCGGCTATAACCCCACTTTGCAAGTTTTCCAGATTGTGTAGCGGATCTGTAGTTCCAATGAGACATAATGGGACATTTCCACTTCTAACCTGTAGGGGGACCAAAGCGAGAACATTTCTCTAGTGTTGCTTTAAGGAAACTGCTTTACAGGCTAATTATGAAGCTTTTGAACCAACCTAGCAACACTGCAGTAGCTAGCTTCTGAGGGAATGTCTGTAGTAATATGCTACCAACTTGTGATATGTGGGTACATTTTATGAATTCAAAATTTGACGGTAATTGTCTACCGCGTTGCCAACACCGGTTGCTTTGCCAGGCAGAGTGTGCGTGTCAGATCTGTGCTGAGCACCGGGAGAAAAACACGACATAACCGACAGTCCAATTACAACATCCAAAACACAAGATACACACTCAGTGGTTTCTGTGACATGAGAAATACTTAGAAATACAGCAACGGCCAATACACAGCTACCATTATACCTACAGGGCCGTGGCCCCATCTAGTGGAGAAGTCCCACCACGCCACAGGTTGTTTATGTTAAATGGGCTTTAGAGTTTTGCTGATACACAACCATCCGCTTTTACTTATCATTTAGGAAGATTACATTACATTAAATTAAATGGGGGTCTGAGGTTGAGCTGTATGTTTGCAGCACGACTCAATACAGAGCCAGGAGTTCTCCGCACTTTTGACTGATTCTTTTCATCCTCATGGTGGTGCTGTTGCTTCACAACGAGCCCTGCGCAAACCCCATCTTCCCAAACGGTCCCATTTCCAATTATTGGTTTGAGACATTCTTAATGGTTATTGGAACGTGAGTCACCGAAATGGTTCATTATTTTTCAAATGTGTAGTTACCGACAATGTCTGAAAACTGTGTGCTGTGGGAAAAACAGATTACCTCTCTTTGTGTGTCTCTCTCCCTCTCCCATCTCTTCACTTGCTAACTAAATTAATGACAGAGTCTCTCCAACAACACATTGCAATTTCACGCTCAATTTGAGGTGCACAAATAGTACAGAACATCCCAAAATTCAGTTCATTTTTTTTCTCTTCTCTGCTTTGCTTTTCCATCTCTCTTTATCTTTCTCTCTCTTGTCCTCACAGTTAACCTCCGCTGCTTTTTCCCGCCCTTTACTTCCTCTTGCCGCTCTCTATTTTTGAGGATTATGTAAATCAATTAATGATTTAAAACAAACCAATGACCCCGTCCCCACCTCTTTCCGTTTCCGTTATTTATTTCTCGCTCTCTTGTTAATTTCGGAGGGCTAATGGAGTGGATAATTGAATGGGTGTATTTTAGGTTGCATTGCCATGTTGCTCTGTCAATGGCTTTGGTACGCAGTGAATAGCCCCCCCCCCGTCTCTGTGATTTTCACACTCCGTAACCTTTAGTTCATATGCAGCTTAGAGTAAGTTATGCGCGTTATGCAGTCGCCATTTGTTTTTTAGGATGTTTTCAGGGCACAGCGAGTAAGCCTCATTTTTGGAAGAAATATGACTTTCTCATCTGTTTTTAGGATGCCGTCTTGTGCGTGTTTTCGTCTCGAGTGTGTGTCGGGAGGGGGGGGCATTGTTTTGGCTCAAGGCGATTCATTATGAACTATGTTTAGGTAAATTTATTTATGTATTTTTGCAGGAAATGTTAAATAGTGCAAATAACACACATTAGTTTCCTACTTTCTTGCCACATTATAAAGTTATTTTCACGACTACATTTTTTTTTTAGGATGTTTTTAGGACAAGTTGAAACAGTCTTCAAACTATACCATGGCCTTTTGGGAGCCCAGGTTTTATTTAATTTTTTCACCAGGAGGGGGCTGGGGTGGTTGGTTTGGTTACTATGATTTACAAAGATACATCTGTGTATGCACTATAGAGAATTTACCCTAATATACTTCATTGACAGGAATTGATAAGTCAAACAGCAAACCACAAACAAAAGATAAATAAAGAAAGCATCAGGCTGTCTTTGAGATGTCACATGAACAACGGTTAAAGGTACTCAGGCTACCGTAGAATAACATAATTCCTCCAATCAATTGGGCCTAAGCAACGCACCCCACCCTTCCATCCTTAACAAACAGCCATCAGCTCGTCCTATCTCTCCACTTCTGGCTGTTCTACTGTAACGGGGGCGGGGGGGAGAGAGAGGTGTTAGGATGGTGACCGGCCTCTGAAGACCTGTTGGCACCACCATCTTCAGCCAGAGAGGACATTATTTCTTCAGCTTCTTCTCGCGTTGTCACCTCGGCGGGAGGCGTGCCAACAGGGTTTGCCGCAGGTGAATCGGTCGTGCTATCAACGTCATCGCTACACAATTTCTACTAAAACACAAAATTATTAAACGGCCTTGTTTTCTTTTTGCCTTGGCTAGTAGATTCTTAGCGTGAGAATGTGCGGGCCGTCCAAAGTCTTTTCTGGCTCTGTAACGTGACAAAATCCAACTGAGAAGTGCCAAAAATCCCCAAACATTACATAATTAAATAATGTTTCCACTTCACTTACTGGCATATTTCTGTGACGTTGTCTATGAAAAAACATAATTAAATCCATAAAAGTTTGATCATTTATGTGGATAATATTTCACATCATTCACACTAATAAGTGTTTAAGTCGCAGGCTACTTAACCTCTGTGAGGACAGGAAATTAATGAAAAAGCACTAAGAAAATATTTTCCGTCATATTGTATTGTATTGTCTGTATTTCCCATGGATGAAATCTCTTACTCACTGTGCAACAAAAAGATCAGCACTGGAAAATGCAATAGTGTCTGTGAGTCTGCTCAGACATCCATGGCGTACAGGGGGCGGGACGCACAGATCCATCTCCCCAGGAACAAACCCTGTGTCGGGTGGGCAAACTCATGTGATGTGTGATTGATCCAGTGGATGATTTGTAGGCTATTAAGTGAGCAAGGTGTACCCGGTCCACCAAACACTGGGCCGTCTGGCCTGCCGTGATTCTGCACACATCTCTGTTACTGTAGTCCTATTTCCTAGTTCAGTATTTCATCCATGCGTGGCGCAGCAGATCCGTGCCACTGTCACCTGTCGTGGAGACGCTAGCCTCGACCTCTCCTCCTCTGAGTCGGCTCTACCTCGCGCTGGACTCAAGTTCCCCTGAGCCTACTAACACTTAGTAAATAAATGGCATGACATCAGTGAGATCAAACTGCTTATTGTGCGTACTTTGGACTGACACTGAGATGCACGTTGTTCTGTATCTGGTGTGGCACGGCCACTATTTTGCGAGATTTCCACTTCAACATTACGCTTTTTTTTTTTTTTCTGCCATGGTTCGGTGCATCCACTGCCCAGTCACCATTTGCCACTCTGGGCATTTTCTTTTATTGCTTAACCGAGATGACAAACCTCCAAAAAGACAATTTTTTCTCGCTTCCACCTCCACGATCAGCATCTCCAACGTCACAAGAAGTATTTTTTTTCCATCTGCAGCTGGGATACGCTGTTGGGATTGGACAAAGAATGACGTCGGGGCCAGATTTATAGTCATTTCCAGATTAATATATGGCAGAAAGCAAGGCGGGGTCGGTGGCTCATTCACGTGCGCTCAATTTCACGTGGATTGCGATGTATAAAAGGAAAGGTACGCCTGGTTTTATACATGTGAATATTTCTGTACAGGTAGTTTGGGCCGTACGCCATCTTCTGGTATGAAAGCTGCACTCTTGTAAACATGAGACATGCGCTCACAAACAAAGCTTATAAAATATGTTTCTTAAGAAATTAAGTACTACACACTATAACGGCCTACAAGTCCAGCTGAAATGATTAGTCAATTAAACAGTGGATTGACAGAATTCGGATCGTTTCCAGTTTCGAAATTGTGGCGATCTTCCTGCATTGAGTACTTTTACTTTTAATACTTTGAGTACATTTCTCTCAGTTCTTTTAAATCAAGGCTGAAGACCTTTCTTTTTGATGTTGCCTTTCTTTAAATGACTGCTCATTTCTTTAAATTTCTTATGCTGCACTGTAACTTTTATTCTTGTGTTTTATGTGTCTATTTTTTTAACTGTCTATTACCGGTTTTTAATGCTTATGATTTTTAACTGTTTGTACTTGTGTTTTATCTGTTTAACTGATTTTGTGTAAAGCACTTTGAATTGCCCTGTTGCTGAAATGTGCTATACAAATAAAGCTGCCTTGCCTTGCCTTCCATTTGCATGATGATACTTACATACTTTTACTGAAGTAACATTTTCAATGCAGGACTTTTACATGAAACATTTTTTACAGTGTGGTATTAGCTCTTTTACTTCAGTAAAGGATCCGAACACATCCACCACTGCTGTTAATAGATAAAGATATGTATAAAGATTATTGCCGTTTTAATAATCTTCCTTATTAAGTAAATAAATCTCCAGGAAAGGGGTACATACTGACACAGATACATTGAATCCATGTGTAGGAATGTCAACTGTGATAAACAGCTGTATAGAACAGATGAACCTCAAGACATTCCAATCTAAACGCTCCATTCACCGTCCCTGCAGCGGGCAAGGCCAGAGATGACTTTAACAATGATGGATGGGTGGGTGTGTGTGGGTGTGTGTGCGTGTGAGTGTGTGTGTGCTGAGAATAACAAAACATTTATTTATCACGGCATCTGCTTTTTTCCTCATACTCACACTCTTGTTGTAAGTCAATGTTTTGAAGTTATTTCATCATTAAACAATTTCGCAGTGTTCAGTGTATTTTGAGAGTACAGTATATACATTTGTGGTTAGGGCTGGGCAATATGGAGGAAATCAAATATCAGGATACTTTTGACCAAATACCTCGATATTACTACCGCAACTATATTGTAGGATTGGCTGTTGGTGCTTTCACAAAATATTTACACAATGAGATTTTTGATAAATAATCATCAGTAATGAGGATATATCGATTAAGTGGGCAAAGGCAAATAATAGAACAGTTACAGCAATCTGGTAAGTTCAGAAAATGACATCAATTTACTGTAATGCAGCCTTTAGACAACAAATTACAATATCCAAAATCTAAGACTATATCCAGTCTCATATCACGATATCAATATAATATTGATATACTGCCCAGCTCTATTTGTGGTTATAAGCAACAGCTAAAATACATACTGTACTATAATCCACATCCTGTCAGGATTCACTGTAAATTATCCTCAAACGTTCAGTGTATTTGTAAAATGAAGGGGAATGGATATACAGACAGACAAGTAGATGGTGTGTGCCTACATGTGTATGGCAGTCAGTGTTTCCCCCTTTCTGTCTGTGTCAAATTTGGAATTGTGTGTGTGTGTGTGTGTGTTTGTGTCAGGTCAGAGCATTGTCAGAGCAGTAAGAGTCGTATTTCCCCCTCCAGTTGGACAGAGTGACACATAACCCCAGAGACTATGAGAGAGCGTGTGTGTGTGTGTGTGTGTGTGTGTGTGTGTATGTGTGTGTGTGTGTGTGTGTGCGCGCGCGCTGTGGGCACTCTATGCATCCGGTTTATGTGTAAAAAATGTGTAGGTGGGAAAATGAGATCAAGGCATAAGCTGCACTGTGAGAGACCCACTTCATAAGAAAGTGAAAACATACTGTGGGTGTGTGAATCAGTGTTGCTGCCTGCGTGTGTGTGTACACATGTGACATCATACACAAACATATGTGTGCCTGTTTGTAAGTGTGTTATGATGAAGATCCGCATGAATTCTTATTTATTCTGACAGAGTGATACATTCTGGACATTGGGGGCTATAATGGCCCATAGAGAGAGAGACAGGGTGTGTGTGTGTGTGTGTGTGTGTGTGTGTGGTAGGAGGAGGGGGGGAATAGGTAGACAGACGGATAGATAGATGGATACTTACTACTGCTGGGTATTAGATCTCTGTCTGGTATAAACAGCTTGTATCCACAATGTTTCTCTAAAACATCCGGCAGGATCTCCAAAGCAAATGTTTCCTCATCGCTGCTCGTCCTGCTGGCAAAGAGAACAACAATTATGACTTCAGATTTAAAATCAAATAACTTAAATCATCATCTAATGGTGCCTGTAAATGCATTTTCAGGTGTTAACGTTAAAAACAACAACTGCTGAAGCGGGGACGTGGTTAGCACACAGACTAGGAGCAGAGGGAAACAACTGGCCTGGCTTTCTCCAAAAGGAAAGAAAACATGTCCAACAGCACCTCTAAAGCTCTTAAATAACTATAATACATATTGTTTTAATCTGTATATTTTATATAAGTCTAACGTAATTATTATATTATATATTTTAGGCCAAGTAACTATTTCTTGACCAACAGCAGTTATCTATCTATCTGATAACGGCCAGTACTAAAGCCCAAGCAGACATCTGTGTACATTCCCCCTTTCAAGTCAAATTACACATTGTTCAAACTGCCTATTCCATGTAAATTCTGTTGGCTTTTCTGGTATAGTATTTGTTTGCTTTTGTATAGTAGTGTTTTGCTTTGTAAGTATTTGTTTTGCTGTATAGTAAGTTTCAGTTGTATAGATTTGTTGCAGTTGTATAGTAGTTTTGTTTTGCTGTATAGTATTTGTTTGCTGTTGTATAAATTTAGCTGTTTATTATTTGTTTTGCTGTTCTTAATTTATGAATAAATGTGCGGCGTCATTAGTACATAGAAAAAAGCTAAATAAAATGTATTATTATTATTATTATTATTATATTCTGCCGTCTACAACCATCCAATCTCTTTGTCTGTTGATATATGTTAGTTATGCTTCACAGAGAACCAGGCCAGCCGTTTCCACTTGCTTTCATTTTTCATGCTAAGCTAGGCTAACCACATCACAACTCCATGACTGTTGAACTTCTGTTACTTTAAGCCGTGGAATCTCTTTCAAATCTATGTCAAAACGATCACAAGCCTTTAATGTCTGCGCATGATCGAGGGTAGCAAGTCCTTTTCATGCTGCGATTGTGAGCTTGAGACAATGTTAGCATGATAGGAGAGCTTTGTTTCTTTCTTTTCATCATCATACTTGTATTCCTGGGGAGTCCTAGAATAGGTTGACATGCTTTGATGTCAAAAAACATATGTTTCTCATACTGCCCCTTGCTGCAGCTCCTCGGCCTGAAACACTCTGTCTGAGCTGGGCCACTCTGTTGTGATTCAACCACATTCAAAACGGCCAATGGGGGGGCCGTGCTTGTTCAAGCAGCTCCTACTGACAGCAGAGAAAGCTCCATTTGGAGTGAAATGTTTTTTTTGTACATCTATTACATACAGGAAAAAATTTATAACACATGTAAAGATAGCAAAAATCCAAATAGAGGCTCTTTAAAGGTCCCATGACATGGTGCTTTTATATAGACCTTAGTGGTCCCCTAATACTGTATCTGAAGTCTCTTTTATATAGACCTTAGTGGTCCCCTAATACCATATCTGAAGTCTCTTTAATATAGACCTTAGTGGTCCCCTAATACCATATCTGAAGTCTCTTTAATATAGACCTTAGTGGTCCCCTAATACTGTATGTGAAGTTTCTTTTATATAGCCCTTAGTGGTCCCCTAATACTGTCTCTGAAGTTTCTTTTATATAGCCCTTAGTGGTCCCCTAATTCTGTATCTGAAGTTTTTTTTATATAGACCTTAGTGGTCCCTAATACTGTATCTGAAGTCTCTTTTATATAGACCTTAGTGGTCCCCTAATACTGTATCTGAAGTCTCTTCTATATAGACCTTAGTGGTCCCCTAATACTTTATCTGAAGTCTCTATCCCAAAATTCAGCCTTGGTGCAGAATTACAGCTAAGGTTTATTGTGGGACTAGCTCTAGTGGCCAGTCCCACAATAAGCCTTCCTCAGGATGTGCCAATTCTGCGTCTGTAGCTTTAAATGCTATTGAGGAGGTGTTTCAAAGCCGTAATGTCTCTCTCTCATGGGTGGGCCACATTCTCTGGGCGGGCAAAGCAGAGAAAGGGGAGGTAACCTCTCCCCTTATGACCTCATAAAGAGCAATATTCCAGATCGGCCCATCTCAGCTTTCATTTTCTCAAAGGCAGAGCAGGATACCCGGGGCTCGGTTTACACCTATCACCATTTCTAGCCACTGGGGGACCATAGGCAGGCTGGGGGAGCTTATATTAATTTTAAAAAAACTCAAAGTGAAATTTTCATGCCATGGGACCTTTAATACATGTCATGAGGCAACTGACCTGCCCAAACAGTCAAGGTCCACTTTAGTGTAGGACAGATAGCCATCATACTCCTTATTATCTGTGAAAAGAGAGACAGAGTTAGTGAGACTTCATTTTAAACAGCATCACCTGAACACATCCTGAAGATGCTACTTTCTAATCCTCCTGCATCTGGACCTGATGGAAACAAAGGTAATCAGTAATTCATCTTTGGGAAACAAGATATTGGGAATACCCCTCTAAGCAAATCAGACTGACTAAGGATGTGTTTGAAATCAATAATTCCAGTCAGTACTACAAAATGAAGTCTGTAATTTGCTTTCTTCACTTCTGTTTTTATGATCATCACTCTTTTCTATTATTGAAAAATCGCTTATTAATATACCATCAACTGATGGCCTCATATTTTATTCATATAAGAATTTTGCAGACATTTTATGTTCAAAAATAAATTATCTTATTCTCAGAAAGGCACTGTAGAGATCTTTTCTATAGTGTTGTCAAACACTTATCTATAAGAACAATAATCTGAGCCTGTCAATGGTAAAACAAGCACTGTTGTGGATGTAAATTGAAGGTGCGCAATTGTCCAATAATATTTCATTGTATAGGAAAATAGGGTCCAGGTTAAAAAAAAAACAAAGGTACCCTTTAAGTGTAGACATGAGTGTGGATGTTGTGTATCTTTTCTTCTCTGTATTGATTCACCAACATGTTTTTATCATAACTAACCAACGGCATTTCTATAAGTATTCTCTTCACTCTCACACACACACACACACACACACACACACACACACACACACACACACACACACACACACACACACACACACACACACACACTACAAATCAAGTGTAAGTACCCAGCCTTTCAGCAATGACTTGGCAACACGGACATTTTGCGGAAACCTCTGTATGCCCTCCACTGTTCTCTTGCTGCTCTCTTCCATGTTTGTAGTTTTCTGCTCTTCCTGGTACAGTATGTATATTGGTATACGCCTTTATTCTGTTGTAAATTGCCAGCTGCTGTTGTAAGATTGCCCTGAAGCAAAAGTGAGCACACAAAGAGGCTTACCATCTTCCGTTTCATCACTTCCAAAGTGTCTCCTGTAGCAGAGCATGATCTCCAGGTTATAACACTTATACAGTGCTGTGAGGACTCCCAGTAGCAACAATATGACCCCGAGACCACCAGCCAACTCCAGACGATACATATCTAAAATCAGAAAGATACAGCAAAGGGGGGGGGTGAAGAAAAGAAATCAATGAGACCATGCAGTATGTCAGTTACGGTTCAAAGGATCACTGATTTAAACAGTGTTTGACTGAAGCTCAGTGTTTTTTGATTTGTTTCTTGCTAACTATTTTGCACACGTCTGAGTATATCAAGTCAATCTGCAGCAAAAAAAACACCAAATGACCATCAGATCGGCAAGTTTTTCAAATGCCACAAAGAAACAAATAAACACTTCAGCAAACAGAATTTGCCCGCCCGTAACATAAGTCTTACGCACGCACATAAGACATGGTTACATGACACGCTGTTTGTCAAGAGCAATCTTTGTAATTATGTAACTTCTGTTTGCTCGTGCAGAAATTCTCTTTGGGCCTGTTATCTTCTGCAGGGTGATCAGACGTCAGAATACTACAGTTTAACATTTGATGAAGGCTTCATTAGACAGTAGTTTGATGTCAACATTGAGTGACATGACTTCCTGTAATGTGAAACGGTTGCATGTGAAGTGCCAGCGCAATTACTGTAACGGACCACTCTGCGGCTCTGCACAGCTCAAGTGTCGGACACTTCGCAACGCCAAAGATAGCCAGATAGACCAATCCAGTGAATACAGGACTCCACGGGTGGCAGAAAGAAGACGTTTGAAATTCCCATGTTGCTCTGTTAGTGTTGGATATGTAAGTAAAGTAGGCAAACTGTTTGCTAACCTTCATTTTTGTCAGTTTGCTTTGCAATTTTTGTGCACTCCTGTCCTGTCCATTCTATCCATATTAACCTTTAAAACATGGGTCTTTAATGTTGTTGTTTTTTAGGCCAATGGCCCCTTAGCTTAAAAAGAGATAGAGCAGGGACCCTTAACTTCTCACATTGTATAAAAATTAAGAGGCCAATTAAACTAGGCCTAAAATAGAGCATCCTAAAGCCTTTACAACAATTCTATTATAGTGCATAACATCTAAAGTATTAGAATAATAATTGTTGACGTTTTCATATACTTATTTTATAATCATATTTTAATGTAAACCAGGTTGCATTTACAGTAATGCAACATGTTGCATTCGTGTTAATGTGTGATTTCAGACATTTTATTTTAAAAAAAAAAACTTTGAAAAAGAATATTAAATAATTTTGTGCCCCCCCCGTAGTAACTCGAGGGGCCCTCAAGGGGTCCCGGACCCCCCTATTGAAGATCTCTCCTTCATAAGAAAGCCTATTAACTGTGGTATTTACAGGAGAATAGTAAATGCTGAAGTGGAAGGGATCAATACAGCGGGAAGTCCTCAAAATGACTCAGTAAGGTCAGTGTGTTGAATTGAGAAACGGTTGATTTGTTGCTTATGAAAAATAAGCAGGATGTGGAAGTTTTTGTTTGTAATCAAATATTTTGTAATATACAATTAACAAAGAATACACTGGGACATGCCAGGACCGACAAAAAAAAAAAAAAACAGAGGAAAGACGGGGAGTCAACAGGGGAGAGGTTTTGTGATTCTGTTTATAGAAACTACATCCTTTTATATTGCGCGATCAAATATGATTTGGCGATATCTCGTGGGTCCTCGTGACTTCCGCTGTCAGTCATGGCCGCAGCCGTTACGCAACAAATCCGGACTTGGTGGGTATTGAAGGTTGGCAGAGCCAATCTGCAGCTGGTGAAAATCGGGTCTTGATTTAACAGTATACTTTTGCCTTAGTTAACCCATTTCATATTTGCCAAACCAATTATACTTCATCTTGAAGCCCTGCTACACAAAACCCTTTTTATTTGGATTTTTTGAAATATGTCAGGTCCATATGTGTTTGTGTTATGAGGTGAATGTGAAAATGAACTGCTACATCTTCTGCCAGCTCTAGAAAAGAAATTAAATAAGAGGAGAAATCAGACCGATCACAACAGCTGGTCAGTCTGATGTCATGTTGCCTGAGCTCATTACTATTCATGAGCTCGCCCAGTTGTAGATCCATCCATCCATCTTCATCCGCTTATCCGGTATCGGGTCGCGGGGGCAGCAGCTCCAGTAGGGGACCCCAAACTTCCCTTTCCCGAGCCACATCAACCAGCTCCGACTGGGGGATCCCGAGGCGTTCCCAGGCCAGGTTGGAGATATAATCTCTCCACCTAGTCCTGGGTCTTCCCCGAGGCCTCCTCCCAGCTGGACGTGCCTGGAACACCTCCCTAGGGAGGCGCCCAGGAGGCATCCTTACCAGATGCCCGAACCACCTCGACTGGCTCCTTTCAACGCGAAGGAGCAGCGGCTCTACTCCGAGCTCCTCTCGGATGACTGAGCTTCTCACCCTATCTCTAAGGGAGACGCCAGCCACCCTCCTGAGGAAACCCATTTCGGCCTCTTGTACCCTGGATCTCGTTCTTTCGGTCATGACCCAGTCTTCATGACCATAGGTGAGGGTAGGAACGAAAATTGCCCGGTAGATCGAGAGCTTTGCCTTCTGGCTCAGCTCTCTTTTCGTCACAACGGTGCGATAAACAGAATGTAATACCGCACCGGCTGCTCCGATTCTCCGACCAATCTCACGCTCCATGGTCCCCTCACTCGCAAACAAGACCCCAAGGTACTTAAACTCCTTCACTTGAGGTAAGGACTCAATCCCTACCCGGAGAAAGCACTCCATCGGTTTGCCCAGTTGTGCTGAGTAAAAAATACTGATAGCCAGGCTCTCATTGGCTAGCTGTTAGCCAATCAGAGTCAAGCAGCATAGCACTTTAGGGTAAATTAGCCCACCTCCGATGAAGAGCAGCACACGGCTGCTTCTCTAAACCTTTCCATGGGAGGCATCGGGAACTGTTTTGCACGCAGTGAATGAGACGGCTGCAGACAAGGATGCCCTTACTGCAATTTTTTATAGCTTGTGGTCTACGTTGAGATTTATTGATCGAGTTTTTTTTGCAAGTGTTTGGCAATGATCTGCTCTGTTGTGAGTTAAACTGGAATGGACTAAAAAAAAAAAAGAACCACATCCAGTATGTGTATAAAGTGGCAAAAGACAAAGTCAGCCTCAACACAAGGTGTGTTGCCTTGACTGAGAGAGACAGATGACCTCACATCAGCATAGGCATGCATGCGCACACACACACACACGCACACGCACATACATACTCACACAGTCTCAGATAGTGTGTGAGTTTGTATGTATGAATGATAGTGCTTTCATAGGCAATATGAGTGTATGGGAGATTAATGGAACACTGCTGGTGAATGACACCATGGGAAATATAATCTATTACTATCTCTCTCACACGCACACACACGCACAATCTCTTCCCTATGATTTTTCCTTGAAACCACTTCATTTTAATACTGGTGTTCTTTAATTCAACATACAGTATTTACACAATCTGATTATCACTGCAGCATGAGTGCATGTTTTTAACTAAACTGAAATGTATCCCCTAACATAAGTGTCAGGCGGCAGTCAGCAGGTGTTTGTTGCCACCTTGGAGCACAACGCCACCTACTGGCCTGGTGCAGAGTCACATGTGCAGTAATGATCGGAAGGGAGGAGGAGAATATATCCTGCTGTCAGCTGTTTTTTCTTGGCTGTTATAATTTCATTAATTACTACACAGTGTGTACTTCTCCCCTCTAACATTCAAGATACTGATTAATATCACACCAGTCAAGTGAAGAGTGTCCAAGCTAGGCAGACAGACAGACACAGAGACAGACAGACAGACAGAGACAGACAGACAGACAGAGACAGACAGACAGACAGAGACAGACAGACAGAGACAGACATACAGACAGACACAGAGACAGACAGACACACAGACACAGAGACAGACAGACACAGAGACCGACAGACACAGACAGACACACAGACTCAGAGACAGAATCAAGGCACCAATCAGAGCTGTAGTGAGAAGAAAGCCTCATAAGTTACAGTAACAAGTTATAGTAACTGCAATATTGAAAAGGTTATAATGTATAATACCAGAAATGGTTAATTTCAGAAAAACACTTATTATTACTGACGCATTAAAAAGTAAGCAGTGTTTTAATTTTGGGGTTGTTTGAGGTGGAGCTAATTTTACCTGCTTTATATACTGTTAGAAAACATATGATACATTTATAAAATCTATGTAATGTGTAATAGAATGGAGTAAACAGTGGTTCGCAGAGTGAGGTCCAGGGACCTCCAGGGGTCCTTGAGGGGGTTCCAGGGGGTCCCCAACAAAAAGGGGAATCATTCATTTTCACTAGCAATCCATCCATAAGTTACACAATGACAGAATGTAGGACTGTTTTGGCCATGGGTTGCATACACTTTCTGTAATAAATCATATCAGATTGGGGACCCCGGTACAAAATCCTGGGAAATGGGGGTCCCTGGCCTAATTTGTGTCAGTTTAGGGGCCCTTGACATGGAGAAGATGGGGAATCACTTCTTTAAAACGTTGTGAAGTAGTCAAGTAAAGTACCTCAAAAGTGTACTTAATATTTCCACCACTTTCTTTCACACTGAGTATGTTTACATGCACACCATTATTCCATTATGTTTTTGAATGTGACAATATTCCGAATTTGATACAGGTCATGTAAACAGCATATTCCGGGTGGATATTCTGAATAAGGACTTTTTCCGAACAAAGCATTTTTTCCGATTACGACAAGGGATATTATTCGGGTTAGAGCCTTTCTTTAGACATGTATACAGCGCATTCGCAATATGCGTCTCAATTTGGGTTTCAACCCCAGGTTACGGCCTCTTGCCTGTTCACGGCTTATGATTGGCTCTGTGCGTTGCTATGGTTACCGTACACAAACCAACCAGCCAACAGTTTGCCAGGCTGCAGACCTGATAAGAAGGAGAAACACTGCTACTGTTAAACATTTTCAAAGACCTGGATGTCAACAGGTTTTTCGATATGTGCACACATCGCCACGCCGATCTTTTCAAGAAGCTGGTTGAAGGAATGAAAGTCTGCAACCTCTCAGAAACTTTGGAAAAATCATACTTTGCATGTGAACAGGAATATTCACTATCATTACCCATGTAAACAGCTTAGTCCGAATATTGTCATTATCGGAAGAATGGTAAAAATTGTAATATTATGTGCATGTAAATGTAGTCAACGTTCTGTGGAGAAAGTTTTCTACATTAGACATTGTTTAAATGCTTCAAATGTCTCAAAACCAGCAGTTTTAGGGGATTTTCTCAAAAATATGGCCTATTGTGATATAGCTTATTGATATTTAGCATGGTGATATAGCCCGCACCAACATTAAAAAACTTATGTAGAGACCTTCCAAAATAAGAGCTGGGGGGGACAATTCTTTTCTATTTTTTTTCTTTTTTTGTGTGTTGTGCTAATTATTTCTTTCTCCATTGATACATTTAAATGTTGATGTTATTTCCTGAATTTTGTTTTATTTAATTTATCATGTTTTTTTTTAGTTAGCGCAAATATTGACTGTGCTGGGCCATATTATCATCTCAAGCATGCTATTAGCCACCTGGGGACATTTTCTCATGTCATTAGATGGAGAATTTTAACGACAGAACATACGGGCCTTCTGTTCAAGCCCTTCTTAAAAATATAGTTGAAGTGGGTTAATATAGATCTATCTAATTTGTTTGAAGTAATCTCCCACAATGCACCAATCTTTTTACAGTATGTGATCTGTCTGAAGTTACAACATTTCACCAGTAGACGTCTCTCCAACTCTACTCTGAGCTTTACACAGAGACACAGTATACTAAAAGGAGGTAGGACAGCGACAGCCAGGATAGGAAGGGAGGGAGGGGGGTGGAGGGAATGCAGGAGGGAGGGAGGGAGGGAGGGAGGGAGGGAGGGATGCAGGAATGCAGGAGGGGGGAAGAAAAATAGTGAAATTTAACTAATTACCAAATATTTGCTCTGCAGTGAAGTGAACTCAAATTGCTTCCATTAGTATGAGACATTTAAAAAAAAGCTCCGCTTCTCTCTCCAACTCCGCCTGCCTCCATCCATCCATCCCACTCTCCTTCCCTCGTGTTCCTCTCTTCCTCCACTCCCCACTCCATCTATCTTTCCCAGATATTTACCATTAGCAGTGAGTCACTTGCTGCCATCTCCCGATATCAGTGCACAGGAAAATGGGAGCAGAATTTGAACGTTGAGTTTGAATTGTGCTTTCTTACTTATTGGGCATACAAAGAGACGTAATGGCCGAGGCTCCTGCATTTGTGGGGGAGGAATATGCTGAAGGAAATATGAATGAGATTTTTTGGCATCTTTCTCCCTGCCGTGCTCTTCGTCTCTCTGAACAACCAAACACACCTTGTTGATTTCCACAGCCTTCACTGTCTTTCTCTCTGTCTTTGTCTTTTCGTTTTCTTCCTGTGGCTTCATTAGAAAAGTATTTCACATCAAAGCAATTTGTTAAGATACAACAACGATGATGAAATAAAAATAGATATGACTAAAGCGTGTCTCCAGACGTGCCATCTGTCCCTTCTTTCACCGGAACCATGAGATGCTAAAATGCCTGGAGATGCAGCTTCTTTTTTTGTAAGAATATTTTTTGGGCCTTTACCCACCTTTAATTTTTGACAGAACAATTAGGTGGTAAAGGGGAGAGAGGAGAATTCCACGCAGGAAATCACAAGTCAGATTCAAACCCTGGACCTCAGCAGCAAGGCATACACCTCTCAGTAAATGTGCGCCTGCTCTACCACCAGAGGTGGGTAGAGTAGCCAAAAATTTTACTCAAGTAAAAGAACTGTTACTTCAGAATAATATGACTCAAGTAAAAGTAAAAGTAGTCATCCAAATAATTACTTGAGTAAGAGTAAAAAAGTGCTTGATGAAAAAACTACTCAAGTAGTGAGTAACTGTTGAGTAACGTCTGATTTATTTCTTAACACAAGCAGACAGACAAAAATACAAAATAATCATCTTTAGGCAAAGTATTGTTCATCCAATCAATGAAATAAATTAAAATTAATTTATTAATTACAAAATAGCTTAAGTGAGAGACTTGTCACATTAAATTTGGATGGATACTGCATGTGCAAAACATACTTTATGTAACCTAAAAGACAAAGATCCACCTCTCCACAGCAGAAACTAAAACTACCGCTACGTCTCCTCAGGTTAGATGTTGAGTTGTTGAACGCTCACATGTCCGTTTGTTTTGGTCGACACAGAAGGCGCCGCACAATATAGCTGCTGTTTCACACTATTCCTAAAAGGTAACCATGCTTTCACTATGAGGCCGGGGGTTCCTCCACGTCTGTGTTGCCTTGGCGACATTCTTTGTTTTGCTACGACTGTAAGGTAACACGTCCCGCCCATAGATATATACAGTCTATGGTCCCGCCCATAGATATATACAGTCTATGGTCTAGATATATACAGTCTATGGTCCCGCCCATAGATATATACAGTCTATGGTCCCGCCCATAGATATACAGTCTATGGTCCCGCCCATAGATATATACAGTCTATGGTCCCGCCCATAGATATATACAGTCTATGGTCCCGCCCATAGATATATACAGTCTTTGGTCCCGCCCATAGATATATACAGTCTTTGGTCCCGCCCATAGATATATACAGTCTATGGTCCCGCCCATAGATATATACAGTCTATGGTCCCGCCCATAGATATATACAGTCTATGGTCCCGCCCATAGATATATACAGTCTATGGTCCCGCCCATAGATATATACAGTCTATGGTCCCGCCCATAGATATATACAGTCTTTGGTCCCGCCCATAGATATATACAGTCTTTGGTCCCGCCCATAGATATATACAGTCTATGGTCCCGCCCATAGATATATACAGTCTATGGTCCCGCCCATAGATATATACAGTCTTTGGTCCCGCCCATAGATATATACAGTCTTTGGTCCCGCCCATAGATATATACAGTCTATGGTCCCGCCCATAGATATATACAGTCTATGGTCCCGCCCATAGATATATACAGTCTTTGGTCCCGCCCATAGATATATACAGTCTTTGGTCCCGCCCATAGATATATACAGTCTATGGTCCCGCCCATAGATATATACAGTCTATGGTCCCGCCCATAGATATATACAGTCTATGGTCCGCCGCTGAGAACGAGTATGGTCACGTGACTGCACAACGGTTTGATTGGTGGAACACAGTCACGTGTAGAGCCTTCAGCGGAAGACTCTCTCTCCCTGTCAAAATAAAACATTAAATGAGACGTACGTGGGGTGAAAACAATGACGCGTAGAATACCAAGAGGTAAAAAGAAAAGTAACGACTCCTGTAGCCTAATGTAGCGGAGTAAGAGTACAGTTGTTCTTCACTAATCTACTCAAGTACAAGTAAAAGTAAGTGATTTAAAACTAATCCTAGCAGTACATTTTTTTCAAAAACTTACTCAAGTAAATGTAACGGAGTAAATGTAACTCGTTACTACCCACCTCTGTCTTCCACTGACCCAACCCGGCCACAAGAAGCAGCTTCTTTGAATGCAACTAGAAGCTGAAGAGAAATTCCTCTGTATACTATTGGAGTGACTGGGAAATCCTCAGCTTCTCAACTTCTCTCTTCAAACTCCAGTCGACATAGATTCTGAATTATATTCTCGAAATCGAGTCAGCTTTTAAGCCAACAAAGAAGAAGTGTTTCCGACACATCCATGCTAACAGTGGTGGGATGTGACCAGGCGAAGTACATGTACTCTGTAGGCTACTTGTACTTCACTTGAGTCTTTTCCTGCCACTTTTCACTTCTACTCCCCTACATGTCAGACGGAAATATTACTAGTACTTTTTACTCCACTACATTAACCTGACAGCTTTAGTTACTAGTTACTTTACAAATCAAGGTTTTTGCAAAACAAATGTCGTTAATAAATACAAAGTTTTCTTATAAATTAAGCTACCCAACAATAAAACTACAGCTGTATTGATTAGCTGATTAAAGACTTAGTTGACTGACAGAACTGTTTGGATCATTTCCAGTTTCTAAAATGTGGGGATTATTCTGCATTTTTTACTATTTTTGCCAGCTTTCCTTCCTGGGTTAGGAAGCAGAGACTGTATTGTGTTTCGCCTGTAAAACTGTGTATTCTTCACAATTATGTAGATTTATAGTTTGCTCTTCTTATGCAAAATAAATGGATCTGGTAGATGTTTGCGATTGGTCGTGCTGTGACAATAACGCCTCTTTCACGTGGATTGGGAAACCCTGGGTACATTGAACTAGTTGTTGACCAGCGTTGTGACACAGCTTATGCCGGACCGTGGTTGTTAGGTTAGGTGAAGCCGGGTACCTGAAAGGAATCCAGAGCATGGTGGTCTTGGTTCGTAGTACAAGCCTCAGGGCTAGTCAAGACTGAGTCAAGACCGAGTCCAATAGAGGTTTGAGTCCAAGTCAAGAAAAAAAAAGAATGCTCATCAAGGCGGCTTATCTACCTTTTCATAATTTATGTGATGCAAGAGACGGTAAATCTTCTATTTAAGATCGGACTCCAAACCTGAGCTGCTGCGTTGAGGACTAAGCCTCTGAACATGTGCGCCCGGTCTACCAAGTGAGCTATCCAGGGGCCCAATCAATTATTATTTTTTAATGTTAAAAATGCAAGTGCAGAGTAAAACACTGTATAATCAAACTAGGCCATATGTTACACATAAGGTGGAAGTGCTACTTCACATTTTAGATGTTGAGTTGAATCTTAGAACATTTTGGACGGTTAATGTAACAAATATGTTGTTGTTGCTAAAAATTATATACAGTATGTTCCCATTCTAAATACTTGTCTCGAAGAATCCATAGTCCATAGTGTCAGTGGCCCAAATGAAAATGATTGAAGCCTGATGATTGAGGTGCATGACCCAGCCAGGCGGATCCCAGGGGACCAATGCTAATGGTCTAGATGGATTTTAAATTAACCCGACACCTGTTTTCTGATCAAGGGCGCGTCATCATTGGTTTTGTTTTGAAAGAGGAAGTTGAGACAGATATCGTGCTGGATTCGGTCGAAACCAACTAGAGTATGTGGCGAGTCCAATGACCGAGTCGGAGACAAGTCTCAGTCCAATTACCAACGAGTCCAAGACGTGTCCGAGACAATAGGAAAACAGGAAAAAACATACCTCATTGTCCATTGTTTCAGACTGTTCCGACTGTTGAGACTGAACAGGGTTGAAGGGAAGCTTGGGGCTTTAACTCCCATCCTCCCTTCCTTATCCCAAATCGGTCCTCACTGTTTTATGAATGTAGTTTTTTCTAAGATGCAGCAAATAAGATTGGAGCCCCTGATGAACCCAAACTCGAACCTTCAGAAACCTTTCGAACCTTTGAATGACATCAGAGAAACCAGATCGGTTTAGTCCCTGTCTGATCCTCTGTCTATTATTTTCTTTCAATCCCTCCTCTTTTTTTGTCAGCTCTTATTAGTCTCCCTCCCTCGATCCATTTTTTTTCTTTCTAGCAAGACTCTCGTCATGGTGGCTGAAGGCAGCTCTTTCTGCTCTGTCAGTTACAATAAGTAGCTGTGCATGGTGTGTGTACTGTAGGTGTGTGTGTGTGTGTGTCGGTGGGAGTGCATGTATGCAACATAGATGCATCAACCCATTACCTTGGGTCACTGCAGGTTGGGAGCACACCCTAATTCAATCACACACACACAGTGCATGAAATCAGGCTTTACTAACTTGTGCTAACTTAGGATACCTTGTCCTTTGTTTAGCCTGTCGTGTTTTGTTCAGGAGCTCAAATCTGACCCTGTTAGCTTCAAGGCTTCAGGCCAGGAAGCACTGGAACAGTGTGCTGGCTAGTTAGCAGGGTCAGTGAACTTTTCAAAAAGTAGCCTACGTTAGAGGTGGAAATTACAAATGCTCATTCAAATAATATTGCAGAGTTCAATTTAAAAGGTTAATAGTGTGTTAGTTGATGTACATCGCGGTTCAACACGGCGTGACTGTGTTCGAGCTCTTAAAACTAAATCCAAGTCTGTTGCTGGTTCAACAGTTTTGTTTGGTACAAAACTCCACAAAGTTTGTACATTCAATCTCATCTGATTTTCTCATAATCAGTAAACATCTTATGCGATAAACGCTACTAGAAACCTTATTTGCCAAATAAATAATGAATTGCGTTTTAGATGTTTTTATGGTTGCAACCGGCCATAAAAAAAAAATGATTAGGTAATTTTGTGTTTCTTTGCAGACATGGCGGGTGTCAACAAAGACAGATCCAGGATAAGTGGTTGAAGAAGGAGATGAGAGACTTAAATTTAATTTACGAGCAAAACATAACGGCTATTTTAGAGAGTTGTTGTCTGGCATTTATGTGCATCTTTATCTTTATATGTATAAAATTCATAGAGCTGTCTATTACCCTGTTTTTATAAGAAGCCATGCTCGTAAATTCGTTAATGCTTTACATTGCGCTGAATGACAATAAAGGAGTCTTGAATCTTAAATCTAATATCCAACATGAACCTACAAACTAGATGACATTTTATGAATAAAAACTTAAGACAGCTATCATATTTCAGCTTATTGTTTTAATTTTACGGCCGGCAGTTTCTAACACAATTGCCGGAGCATTATATGGTGTTCACGGCTTGTTTTGCTGTCATAAGACGCCAAAAAAACATTTATATATATATATATATATATATATATATATATATAATAAGGATGAATGTACATCTACTTAAGGTGCTTTACTCATCTTTAGCTGTACACAATCCCCAAAAATATCCCCCGCCATAACATATGTTGTGTAAACTGAGCTGATAATAGTGTTACCTCTTCTTACAGGGATGAAGACATGCTTTATTTGTTATTGTTAGTTGCTGCTCCTTATTAAAACAGCTCTAACCACAGCCTTGTCACTCCTATATTCAGCCCAGAACCTATTCTAATGGTCATGTGTTTTGGCTGAAGTGCCCATCAAAAAATAACATTTTTTATAAGACCAGCCAATGTTAATTACAGCTATAAGTTATAAATATATTTGAAAATATCTGGGATAAACTTCCAAACAAAATCATGCAAAGACCATGTCGTTTTTTTTGCAATCAAACCCTGTCAGCTTGCTCTTTCAAAACACCTATAAAAAACTGGTGTTCTGAGGAGTATAAAACATTAAAGTTTGCTCAGAAAATAAAATTAGGTTGCTTACTGATTAGCTTAAAACCCTTCTTAGGCTGACAGAATCATCTAATGAGTCACGCTGATTGGGGGACTATTTTCCAGGTTAAAGCTATTATCTTGCTCATTTCCTTTACATCTATACTGATCACAGAGAAGGAGATGTAGATAAAGAGTAAGCTTTCGGACAACTGAGATGGGGATTGTTCAGAGTGGGGTGCTAAAAGATAAGAAAGAGATTAAGGGAGTGAAAGCAGAAGAAGACATGAGTGTGTTTTAGAAATATATGGACCGGCCTACTTCATTTGGAATCCAAAGGAAACGGGTATGAGATGTGCAAACAATACAGTACACACAGTGCTCCATCATCCACCCTAATCCATTAGAGCACCCACACATGTTTAGCTCCATGTTACATTTCAGTAATTTGAAGCTGATGGAGTACTGCAGCTGGAAGGGATACTTAGAACATGTACTGATACTTGCTTCAAGTTCCAGCTACTTGAGTATTCCACTGTGTGTGTTCCTTTATTTTGTATGTGTGTATGGTAAAGTACACTTTAATACAGGATAGTGCTTTTAAAGGTGCCATATTGTAAAAAGTGAGATTCCCATGTTTATTTTTTACTATGAAGCAAGTCAAGGTGCAATATTCTGTAAATATGTTTCAGAATGCTAAATCCACAGAAAAACTGCACACAGCTGTCAGGACCTCATGGTTGTGATGTCAAAGTGCCGCTACAGTGCCCTTACAGTCATTCTCTGGCTGCAATGATGGTGCAGAGATGCAGGGTGCCAACACATTCTCATTAACATCTCGTAAAACATGGACTCTTGGTCGGGTGCTTTTGTCGTTGTTTCATATAAAGCGCGCTTGGTCAGGACTATTGGTGTCCCTTTTGACGTGCTTGGTTGGGATTATTAGCGTCCCTTTTGACGCTGTTAGGTTAAGGAAAAGGTTGTGGGTGGGCTTATGGTTCCGTGGCACACGGTAATAACGGGCCGGTTAAAGAAGAAAGCAGCTCCCCTGACATGCAGCAATAATGAGATGGTTAAGGACATACGTGGGACACAAACCCTGCTCTCCTGGGTCTAAGTCCTATGTTTGACCCATCCACCCCCCCCCCCCAACCAACTTCCCTATGCGAAATTTCCCCTTTACAAACTACTCGATAAACCCCGTCTAGATGCTGCTCTCCCCACTACGTTCTACACAGACACCAAAGGGTGCCTTTTTCGTCGCATCAGACGCTGACAGCCACTGACAGCCACTGTCCAAACGGGTTGAGGGTGCAGATGCAGATGACCTGGAAATGCTGGCCAATCAGAGCAGACTCAGCGTTTTTGGGAGGGGGGGCTTAAAGAGACAGGCGCTAAAAGGACGTGTTTCAGACAGAGGATAGCCTCGCACTGGCAGACCTTCCTCCCCAGCGCTGCAAAGGAGGGTCTGGGTAGAAAAACGTGCTCTAGTTCATTGACATGTCTTTCAACCAATCACAATCATCTTGGGTGGTGCTAAGCGCCAGACGGAGCAACTGTGCCTCTGCAAAATAGCCTCGGGAAGGAACTTGTCGTGGTGGAACATATGTACGTTTAAAGGTGTTCAAGTCAGAAAACTGAGATTGGACAGTTAGTCTAGCTAGCTGTCTGGATTTACCCTGC
>NW_022605577.1:2204866-2204953 GCF_008692095.1 Etheostoma spectabile | reverse complement strand
GGAGCAGGTAACCATAGTCCTCAGAAATCCAGCTGTCGCCATGGTCCCACTACATGTTCTGCGATGCCCTGTTACATCCTGCTACGC
>NW_022605577.1:2204646-2204856 GCF_008692095.1 Etheostoma spectabile | reverse complement strand
CCTGCTACGTCCTGCTGTGCCTTGTAATGCCTCACAGTGCCCTGTTATGCCATGAACTACTACCAAGAACTACTACAAACTACTATTTTTTGTGACTGTTATTTCCACTCTTCATTTTAAACCCAACTGGTCGTCAGAGTCTGGGTCTGTCCCAGGTTTCTGCCTAAAATGAAGATTTTTCTCACCACTGTTGCTTGCTCTGGAGGGAAC
>NW_022605577.1:2194519-2204636 GCF_008692095.1 Etheostoma spectabile | reverse complement strand
GTTGGGTCCTTGTAAATTATAGAGTGTGGTTTAGACCTACTCTATCTGTAAAGTGTCTCGAGATAACTCTTGTTATAAATTGACACTATAAATAAAATTGATATGAAATTGAATTGACGGACATCCGGCTGTAATAAGGGACATCTGGCAGAATTTTCTGCGGCATCTTAACAATCCTGGAAATGGAACCTTGTCAATATAGACTAGACAGAGGGTAAATACAGGTATATTCAGACAGACAGTATGATAGATAGTTTTTTGAACATTAGAGCATGTAAACCTACCCTAGTAGAAACCCAAAATACAAGTATAAACATAAAAAGTAGCATAATATGGAACCTTTAAACAATCCCATTGCACGTATTGCCTTCCATGAGGAGAATGTGTGTGTGTTTTGGTGTATAGGTCTGATCAAACGTGCACACACAAATGCAGAATATGCTGATAGCTATATAATAGCACTGCTGCCAGTTACTTTACTGTAAAACCTTGCATAGAAACACACACAGTACACACTCCTGTATTCATCCAGGTAATTACAGTGTGAAGTAATGACGACCCCACAGTTCTTATTCTGTGGAGGTGTGTGTCTGTGTGATCCCATGTGTGTGCGTACTTGTGCATGTGTGTGTGAGTCCCTAAGGTGCTAGTTAAGTATAGTAAGATAGATTTGACACCTATGGCGTTCAGCAGGAATCAGGCGGGGAGTCAGAAGGAACTGTTTTTAGTCCTCTCTCTCCCTCTCTTCTTTTCGTCTTCATTTCGGCACTCCAAATGTTCTCATCCACCCCTCAGCTTCCCCATTTTTATCTCTTTGTCTGCATCTTTTATTTCTCTTTTGTTCTCCATTTCCGTGCCTTGTTTAGTCTCACACCGTTTCAGCGCCTGTTCATCTCTTTCCACATCCCCCCCCCTCCGTCCCTACTCTTCTGCATGACGGTCATTTATTTCATGTAGTGGGCATTCAGGCAGCCCTTGTTTCCACTGAAATGTAAGGTAGGGGAGACAATTCATCCCCTCCTCCGGTGCCGTTTCTCTTCGTCTCTCTAGGTTTCTCTTTCTTTCTGCGGGTCGTGGCCTCTAACCCAAACAGGTCGGTTCTCTCTGCTTATCAGATGGAAAGCAGGATACGGCAGGACTGCTGCAAATGTTTTACAAAGGGAGCTGTGCCCTCATGCATTTTTCAGCTGAATATTTAAAGCTGTAACTGTGAGCTCCTGTTTCTTTAATTTTGTCTCCATCTGTGCTGCTCAGCACTGTCTGCTGTGGTGTGTTTTCACCACGCGTTCTGCAGATCACCTGTCAATCAAACAGAGTGTTACAGTACTGTACTGTAGGATCTTTTCTCTTTGATTCTGTGTTGGTTGTTCTGTCTGAGAGTCTATATACGTGCTGCTACTTTCTTTTTGTCATCTGTTTCAGAGCAGCTAACCAAACGTTTGAAATTAATCTTAGGAAGAGCTTTTATATCTTGCAAATTTCATGATGACAGCACACATTTAAAGTCGTAATTATCTTGGAAGCTCTTCACATCCACAATTATTTACTGGGCCATAAAAGTAGCATCAGATCCTGGGCTGCCTGGCGGGGTAATCCTTTTTAAAAGAATCCTATAGAGAAATGGAATATGTCCCAGGTAACTAGAGCAGATACAGTTTTATATTTAGCATCCCAGGGTTTTTTGGGCATTTTTGTCATTTTATTTTGCTAATTTAATGGTCTGCCTCCGAAGAACAAGCTTCGTTGAGCAGTGGCTCCCACAAAGAAGCCACCAATGGCAGGGAGAGACAGCGGGGGAAAAGCATAATCATTAAAATATCTATTTTCACTCAAATATGCTGTCTAACTCAGTGAATTAAGAGTTTATTTTGACCAAACCAGAATGGGTGATTGTTGGAAAAGTGGACAAACTGACCAAGTTTGGTGAGCTTTTAATTTTTTATAGTTTTAATGAAGTGTGTTTTACGGTGATTTAACAAAGCAATTAGTTTGGTAAAAGATAGAAACTTTAGAAAAAAAGATAGAAATTCAGAAGGTGTATGGTTGTATTTTTTCTGTTTAATAAGGAAAATAGGTGTAACAATATTTCATTTTTTGACATATTTGTGCATTTTGTTAATTTATTAAACCACAAAGCGAGCTGAAGAACTCCGAAAAATGGTATTTTTTTTGTGATCAAATGTTTTTTATTTTTGAAAAACGGTATTTCATATAATTTCGAACATTCACTTAAGAATTAATGTATAGAATAAATATTTAGATATCACAGAGATATTTAGATATTTGAATTTGAATGTGGTGTCAGACTTCCCTTCATCACTTGTTGGTGCAATGCAAATTGGTCAAATAATTTCAGTGCAATGGCTTGGTTCTCAGTTCTGAGTTTGTTAAGTTTTTATTTCAGGTATACGATGGCTTCAAACTGTATCACAAAAGCTAAAAGCATCTATCTAACAGCTATCAGTAGATAATAATTGACAACCTTACTAGACTTTGATCTTCCCAAAATAATTTTTTTTTCTTTAAGTGTAAGTTTATCGTCTTTAGCAACAGAAAGCAGCTGTGGGGTGCCACAGGGCTTCGTTTTAGGCCCTATTTAACATTGCCTATACTTACTTATACAGTACATTTTTGTGTGATGTTGGTTTCACATGTTAAACTGTATGTTGTTTTTTTAATCAGCAATTTACTTGCAAGCTCTTATCTTTTCATTATTATTTTGATTAATTTGTCACTCACTCAGATTCATTATTTGAAGAAAAACGACAGTAATGAGATAATTCCAGACAAATTCTGGCAGGTTTTCTTGATTCTATCCAACTAAAATAGGAGGAAAGAAAAAGAAAGAGATAGTAATCTACCTTTCTTCTGCAGTATAGCACTCCCACTGCGCCTCCCTATGTGGTTCTCCACATAACAGGTGTAGTTGGCCAGGTCTGCCTCCTCCACAGCATCAAATATTAGGGATAGCTGCACCTCCTTCTCCCCTAAATGCTCCCTCAAAATCCTGGACAAACACACAAAGAGAAGACGATATTCACAGAAAGCAAGGACAACTCTTTACCCCAAATATACTTCTTTAACACCCTTTTAAGGAAGACAAGGAGAACATAAACAAGTATGCAACATTAGGTGGATTAGCTTGAGTCTTCTCTGAGAGAGGCAAGAAGAGGAAGAGAGGGAGGAAGAGAACAGGGACAGAAGTACGCATCTTAGAGACAGGTTGCGGTCCATATCACCTAAATGACTCTAGGAGGAGAAAGAGGATAACAGGAGGGAAGGGGAAAATAGGAGGAGAGGAAAAATGAGTGTAGAGCGGATGAAAAAAGGTGGACAGAGGGACGGGGGCAAGGAGGCATGTGTAGAAAACATTGGCGACAGCTGGAAAAAGCCTCTCCTCATGGTGAGGTCATACTCCTCTTAAAAGCCTGCAAGGAAGAGAGGAGGTGGAGGAGGGGAGACTGAATTGATGTTTGGGTCACAACATGTACCTTTGAGCCTGATTAATGGTCAGATTCAGCCATGATCGGTGATATCTGCGCTGATTTGGCAATCCAGAGCAGTCAGCACAGACGATCCATAGAGACACTCCAAGAGCCAATGTGTGCTTCATTTACAGATATATTTAGCGATATCTTTTGCATTTCTTATCCAAAACAACGTCAAACTTGGCACCGCACTTACTTGTGCCCGTAAAGTAAGTAAATACAGGAAGAAAGGCCGGTGTTCTGGTGCATATTTCTTGAATCTCCACGGTTAAACCAGCTCATTTCATTAAAATAATCAGACATCGTTTCATGAGAGATGTTACTACGTCTGCTGTGGTCACCGAGACGTCCCTCTGCCGGCGTCTGTCTCCAATTTCAGGGGCAGCTGGTTTGACCACGGATATGCAAAGCTTGACCACAGTCTATTTCTGTGATAGAAACACTGCAAGCTGCGTACCGAGACCAGCTCTTCAAGCAGATGTCGGTACGCTTGTTTGGTCCACTTTTGGTGGGCACCTGAGTGTGAATGCCGCGTTCTCACCGGCCCTGACGAACCACACCAGCAGGACAAAGCACGAATCTTTGATCATTAATTGGCTTTACATTAGTCGTTGTCCGGTATTTCAGGATTGAGCCAAGTTTATCGCGTTGAAAACTGATACGGGCATGGAGATCGTCCAGTTTACTTTTCCAAAAATTGTACATTGGCTAGAATGATACTTGGTAGAGAATGTGCGTGAGGGCGGGATCTCAGATGGTGTTTAATCCCTCCGTCTTTCTTTGATGTTTACATTTTAAAATCTCTACTTGCGATCTAGGAGAATCAGAAGAGGAGAGTCACGCAGTGGTGAGTTGATTTTCCTATCCTCAGTGTCTGGTGGTTGTATATCATCTTGTCCAAAGAAATACAGAAAACATTCTACAAAATAACTCAAATATCATAAATTGTTCACGAAGCTGACAGGAAGACAGGTGGACAGACCCATGTCTTTTAGGATCACAATGTAATAATTAGTTACCATTTAGGTAATGCTCATGTTAGCAACACTATGTTAGAGCAAATAAACACAGTTTAATCCATTCATTACAAGTATGCTACTGTTTTTGGGAAAGGAAATAAATCCCTGCTCGAGGGAGAAGTTTAGCAAACAGTTGATGACAGTGACAGTTGACCCTTTAATTTACCCCCCCCACCTACTATTAACAAAGCCTGTCCTGTGGTCCAGAGGGGATAATTGTTTTAAAAGCCAGTGTGAACTGAACTCAGTGTCAGCGTCTAATACTTGAGTATTCACAGCTTGAACCTCAGAGGATATTGCCTTAGACTGGGACAGACCCAAAGAAAATAAGTGTGAAGAGTGTGAACAAAGACAAACTTGGACTGGCTCTTAGAGTGTCACAATGTCGAATATAGAAGGTCTTGTGTCTGTTATTAAACTGCAATCACAGGGCACAGTTGATTTTCAGGATAGGGCAGTGGTTGAGAAATAACTACAGCAAAAATGGGTTTTAAACCAAACAAAAGCAATAATTACAGTACCACATGCCAAATATGAAAATGTGTATTCATTGTACTATATGCTGTATGTTAGGGCTGGGTAATATATTGATATTATATCGATATCATGACATTAGACTAGATATCTTAGATCGTTTGGATTGTAAAATGGCTTAAGTTTCATTTTGAAGGCAGCATTACAGTAAAGTGATGTCATTACCTGAACTTACCTGACTGTTTTAATTGTTCTATTATTTGCCACTTAGTTATTATTTCCACATTATTGATGATTATTTATCCAAAATCTATTGTGAAGATATTTTGTTAAAGCACCAATTGTCAACGCTACAGTATCGTCACAATATCAACATAGAGGTGATGTTGTATGAATTCCAATACTGTTCCACAAAAATGTAAACACCATCAGACTTTAAACAGACTTTTTGCAAAAGATATATATTTTTTAATGTTTTTGGCATTTTATAAGAAAAGTGACATGTTTAACTGTCAGGAAAACATACTGGCCAATCCCAGGCACTTAAATAATAATTGCTATTGGTGGACTGGTTTATATTGGTCTATAGCTCTAAGAGGGTGGAGTATTAGTGAGTGAAAAATGAATTATTCTTAATGTGCATTATTCTATGATTATTTCTTATAAATATTTGATACACGTGGAAAATAAAAAGTTATTCATTGAGACACAAATGCTGCTAGCAGAAACCGCAATGACCCATCTAATAAAAACCTAGCAAAGGGATTACATTTTCAATTTGCATGATGAAGTAGCTAAATTCAAAGAGAATGAAAACCCTGCACAGTTTGAATGGCCTTAATCACACAAATCAATTTTTTTGGTATAATGCTAAAGCAGCCAATACAGAAACCTACAAAGTAAATTTGCATTGTGTGAAAATCTGGATTTTCAGGTTATCAAACTAATAATTAATGAAAAAAGGGAATGGAAAGCAAAAAGAGAATAAGATTTTTTTTTAAAAGAGGTTAATATTCCTGTTCAGCCTGGCTTAGGTTAGTTGTGTTATGGGGTGGTTTGGTCATTCTTCCTATTTACAGTGTGTGCTGGTTTGTGTACTAGCCTGATGCTAAAACACACGGGGGTTAAACCACACGAGAATTGACCCAGTCTAACCATAGAAAACAGGTAACGTGTGGTAGTTCCATGTGGTTCTGTTGGCAACTCACCATGAAAATTAAACCTTTCTGTCACTTGAGGCTTTTAACCAAGTGCTTGCATGCAAAGAATTTTGACACACACTTTTAACACAAGTGGTCGCTGTGGGTATAACCTTCTCAATATTCATTTTTTTTTCTGTTTAGCAGCAGCGGAGCAGGAAAAAAAGCTGTGAAATCTGAGTATTATCACTATCATGGCCAACATTACAGAAATTATCATGAAATTAAAAATGTCATATTAAATTAAAAAGGTCCCTGAAGAAATACATCAAGTCCCTGGAATTTCCTATGCAAGTGTATTTTATTTCTCTTCTCTGTGTGTCAGGGTATTTGAGTGTGTGCATCACTCTCATGTCTACCAGGGCCAACCATTAGAGGTCACCGTTAAAAGCAGTGACTTGCTAAAATCCTCGATTAAAAACATCACTTCCGCTCTTCCTTTTCTCACCTTCCCTCCAACACTCCCCACTTCCCACCCGTTTCAGACCTCCTTTCTTTTTCCTCTTACCTCCCTTCAACTCTCTCTAATTTATAACTCTAATGCTGTCTTGACCTCTGCTATTAAACACACTCCTCCACACATTCCACTAAATTACGTATGAGTGATTTAAAGGAGCTAAAATTGACACCATCAACCTCATCATTCTTCTCTCCTGCCTGGAAACCTCAAATCTTAGGATCACTAATTACATAGGGTACAGCCCTCTCATGGCTTCATCCATATGTCCAGATCTGGTACTGCACCTCTGTCCCAAGGTGTACCCCAGGGTTCACCACTTGGCCCTCACCTGTTCACCCTTCGTCATGCTGCCACTCGGTAATAATACCTATATTACCTACATTTTCTACATATCCACTTAATCCATTACCACTACGATTCACTCCACCCAGACCAACTGCTTCACTAAATCAGGGATGCAAGCCAACTTTCTAAAACTGAACACTGACAAATCTCATATGATCATCACTCATCACAAAGGTCTTCCCAGAATTATGCACCCTATCTCCCTCATCATTAACAGCTCCACTCAGTCTCCCACCCCTCACATCTGCAACTGATACATGCCTTTAATACACACACAGAGTCCACATATACAGTAGTATTCTTCATAGTACATCCTCCATCGTTGATCTGACGATATTCATGTTTTGGCTGGAGAAACTAAGAATCTACATTGTTATAGATACAATCTCTGGTTAAAAACAAATTAAAACAGTGAGGATTTGACAGCTGTTAAATTGGTAAGCTGATGTGAATTTCAAGCAGGGAAAGAAGCCTCTTCACACCACTAGACATATGGGCCAGGGCTGCCTTCAAGTGAAAATATGGAGGAAGCACTGGCCCAAATGGAAATATTGTGATTACAAATTCATAGCATATACGAGAACCATGAACTATCCTAGCTGAGGTTGAGAAATGTACAGGGGCTGGACAAAAACTGATGATACTGCCCATATATTATGTCACTACTGTGTCTGGGTACATTCTGCCAAAAAACACTTGAATTCCTGACAGGTTGTAATTATTTCTTAGAAAGACAGATGCAGGTTTAAGGCTAAGAGAAAAAGTCTGAAACATCCTGTCTGTCACACATATTCACAGCTGGCCGCTCTCTCCAGGTGGTTTAGTAATAATAAGTTAAGAGTGTCAAGAGTTCTCTCACATACTGCATGGTAACAAGAATTAGTAATTATGGGTGTTCACGTTGTCTTGGAGGCCATTAGATCCTATGCAAACAGACAGGGACACACGCCGTCAAATGCCCAATGCTGCAGCAGGATGGGTGATAGAAGCTAAAAGTGGACAGATTAATCTGCATCACAGCAGGAGGCTGTCTGCTGTAGTGCGATTGTTGAATTTGGAGTGGCGATGTGATTAGATTAGAGGTGCCCAGAGGACTGGACTGAAAGATGGAGAACTCATCAGGCAAAGGTTAATTTAATACCACAGGGCATGATTAGTTTCAAGTTTAAACACTCATGCACACACTATTTTCCCGTGAGTGAACATTTTCAGAGGCCACTGAGTGCCTTAGCAGTTACAGAGACCACCCTTTAAATGGAGAACCCAGGTTCAAGCCCAAGCAGGTCAGCAGGCAGCCCTCCTGCTGAGTTGTCCTAGTGCAAGACACTGGTGTCCTCCCAGCTCCAGGGCTGCTGTTTTGTAGCTGATCCTGACCTCTGACCTCCCTGTGGAGGGAGCGGGGGATGAGGAAAAAGGATTTCCCTTCAGGGAGGAATAAACATTTACATTATTATTGGTGGGCTGAGTTGATGACATAAAATGTGACGGCTTTTGGGTAGAAGAGAATATTTTACATTAAAAGTGTTTTACATTGTAAGCTTTGACTACTTCCAGGTCAGGGAAGGGAGTCAGTAAACGAAATTGCAATTGTGTCTTTTCTATGTTATAAATCTATTTTACAGGATGCGGTATAAGAAGTGAATATAGAGTAGTAGCTCAAAAGTGGGCAGGCTTAACAATAATAAAAAAAAAAGAGAAGAAGTATTGAACCCACAGTGTAGTTATTGGAGATGATGCGATTATCCATGCCAGGCTTTTTCCAAACTGCTATTGGCAGGGTGCAAGTACACTTGGGGTAAAACACAGGCTTTTCCTGGCCGTACCATGGACTCACTATGTCCTTAAAAAAATAAAGCTGGAGGTTGTACTCTATGGGAGACGAGAAGCGGTAAATGCTGTTTAAAATGATAATTTAATCATCGTTCAAATCATTTTATTTTACAGAGCCCAGGAGGTGAAGTGTAGGAAATTATTGATTAATCAACCTAAGATTAGTGTCACATACCCTTGCATTACTTGTTTCCTCAAATGAGTCATGCACGCAAATCAACTTGCTGAGAAAGGGGTATTAGTGCAGCAAAACGTTCCAACGCTGAAAACATATTTCTAATGGCTCTGAACACCTACAAAGTGTTTTCATTTAATCTGGCTGATTAGACCTCTTCCCAGGACTGTGTGGTTGTGTAGAAACGGATTGATTGACATCTTCCTGAGCCTCCTGGTTGCTTTGTTGTATCTGTTAGGGCCAACACATTCTCACTCCCAGCGCGTCAAAACGCAACGTTTGGTAAGGTTCCTTTGGTGTTTGTTACTGATGCAAAAACTCATTTAGTGTCTAGTCATTTGGCGTCATATTCAGAAGTGCTTGGTCAGGACTATGGAGTTACTTTTTGTCGCTGTGGGTCGGGATGTACGTTTTACCGACATGCGGCACACGAGCGGGACAGTTAGGTTTAGGAAAAGAGCGTGGGTGGGGTTACAACGTGTACATTAGTGACACGCATGATAACCCTAACCCCCTTATGCAGATTTTCTGTGTGCTATACAGCGCCGCGGTCGAGCTGTTGATCTGCCCGGTGTCAAGACACGATGTTGGTCTCCTACATGGTGCGAGTAGTGCATGTGCAGAACGACAGCCATCTCTAACATCTTGTTATTTCGAACTTGCACTTGAACAAACCACACGCAATGTGACTGCTGCTTTAATGTTAACGTTTTAATGCTTAAAGTTTAACATAACATACATTTTGATATGTTGTTTTCCCACTGTTATGTGGGATGTAAAAATTCTAAATACTGAAACCTAACAAATACAAAGACTTTGGGCAGGAGTCTTACACAGTGCTCTTCACCCCAGTACTGAATTTCATTCAAACAAGTAACCAGTATTATGTTCAGTTTTACTACACTCCAAAAATAAACCTAGTTACAGTCATTCCCATATCATGCATGTTGAATTAGTTAGTCAAATTTAGTTGAAATTTTTAACCAAGCCCAACAGTCCTGCAGTCCCATGTCGAAGTGTCCTTGGGCAAGACATTGAACCTCGAGTTGCCCCCAATGCTGCGCCATTGGAGTGTGAATGTGTGTGAGTGTGTATATGACGAGCAGGTGGCACCTTGTACGGCAGCC
>NW_022605577.1:2184803-2194509 GCF_008692095.1 Etheostoma spectabile | reverse complement strand
CAGTGTATGAATGTGTGTGAATGGTTCGTGTTCTATGTAAAAGCGCAAGGAGTAGTTGTTAAGACTAGAAAAGCGCTATATAAATACAGTCCTTTTACATTTGCTTTCCGTAGTTGTGCACACTCGCAAATGTCTTGTGTACTAAGTGTGTATTCCTCATCAATCTACTCATCTTTGTTGCCCCATTGGACCTGTTTTTCGGTCGTTTTCACATTGCAAAAGTTCAATGATTCAATGTTTGATCTGGAGAGCTACGGAATTAAAAATTAGATTATAAAAGATTATAAAAAGCAAAAGTTTTTCACGTGTATCCATGTAGATTGGATGATATACTGTACCTCCACATAACAGAGTGTTCACTCATTGTGCAACAGGAGTGGCTAAGTCGGTGTATGAAATTAAATATTTAATTCAGTGATTCCGCAGTACTGCAGCACAGTAGTATTCACAGGTTAAGTTTTAAAGTCAGCCTAGATTTACAGTGTGTGCTCCAATCCTCCCATCTCTTCCCTCTTCGCAGAGGAGAGCATTCACACAGCCATACAGAGGCACAGTTATTACAGCAACGAATACCATGTTTGTTTAGGCTTGTTGTTGTGCTAGAGCTTTAGCTGCCATGTGGATGTGCGTCCTGGGATGTATTATTTGATGTCCTGTGATCTCCACTAAGACTTTATAACATTTTCAACCATTACACGGCCTCTCGCTTTGCTTTAAAAAAAAGGCTTGCAAGGGTGAGAAAGGATTCGAATCATGAGAGCCCAGCCTGACACATGAACTATGCTCACTTACTGTATGTAAAACCCCAAAGTAGTCCCCTTGCATCTGTCCATTTAAAAAAGGCAGTATCAATCACTGGAAAACTGAACAAGCTGTTGCTCTGCAGACATTTTGCAGGGACATAGATAAAAATAGATCATTGATAAATCAGCATTTAGCTCTTTTTAACTGTTTTAAGGTAACATGCATCTGTTACTGATTTTTAAAGTAATGTTCCCAAGCAATACACTCTGCGTGTGTTTCAGGCAGTTTGATACCACGAGTGTTCTGATGGTTTCCATGGTGATCTGGCAGGTCGTTCTAATGATATTTGATGCCCCGCAGACAATCAGGCTTTTCCCAATAGAGCCCACTGTAATTGGTCCCAACAGGGGAGAAAATGAATTCAATTTAACTATATTATTAGTATTCATAATTTCTTTGGAAAGTTGAAAAGAAATTGTCAGAGAACTCTCAATGAGTCATAAATCATAAGACAGCAAATTAGATACTGACAGTGTGAGGAGCGCAGCTGGAGTCAAGTCTTTTTCTGAAATGAATTAACAGTAGAAACCTGTAAACCTGAGATGCTATAATTAATACTGTCATGCCGTGTCTTACAATATTATGTACAATTATGTGTATTTATTATTTACTCATCTTTGGTTCACTTTCAATTGACATCGACTGCAGTTTCTTTATTTTGTCTCCCCTCCTCCAGAAATGATGAAGGGTTAGTGGATTCATGTTTAGTCTGACGCTGGTGTATTTACCTGACTTCGCTTTCTTTAATGTGTCCTGCTAGTTCTTCGACAAACTTTTCTCCTTTCATCCAGTAGATAATAGGCCTTCTGTTTTCTCCACTGTAACCGAAAAACGCCTTGCATTCCAGACTGAGAGGCATACCTGCAACACAAAACACAACACTGTTATAATACAGACAACAGAATACTGTTATGCAACATTATTCCTGCCACGGCAGTCCAGACTGAGGGGAATGAACACAATGAAAACTGCAATATATATTGCAATATTCTGAGCAAAAGAAGAGAATGTTAATGTGTAAATATGGTGTTAAAATTAGGTTATTGTAACTGCTAAGAAGATGAGAGTAGGAAGCCTGCTGCCCTTCTCAGGAACCAGCATAGACAGCTACTGTATAGTAGGTGTGCAGCAGGGTGCCTGCTTGGAGCCCCTTGAATTGGGGTAATAAGTAGCAGGCTCCAGGCCTGAAAAGTGAAGCCAATAGTGACTTAAACCTGCAGTCTTTCTAATGGTCAGCAGCGGGCAACTCCACCGAGGTCAGATGGTATAGAAGTGTAAAGAATGACCCCTACCTCTTACTTGATTTATCTGCACATGCTGTGGCAACCATGGTATGGTTAATGTTGGGGCAATATCTCTGTAAATTAAATGGCGCACATTATTGGCCTGTGAAAGGGCACCCAAGTCCAGTCTCATGCATGAAAGTCACATAGATGTTAAAAAAATGGGCTATTTCAAAGAATATGTATTGGAAGGGCTAAATGTAACAGGTTCTGTGATTATACACACACACACACACACACACACACACACACACCCTTATGTAAGACCTTGAAAGCCACCACTCTGTAATTAAAGCTATCAATGGCGATGATGGAGTATTAATGAGCATTCTAATGGGCGCTACCTCGTTAGGCAGTCAGTTAGCAGATCATTATGATAGACCTCAGCATTATTATAATGATAACTCTGTCAGCACAGTCGAGAGTGTGTTTATCTGTGAGATTGTTGTCAGACAAGCACTTGAATTGACTGTTAACACTAAACATATTTACATTTTACACATTGAATGTGGCATATACTTGTATGTAGACTGGGTAAGCCCCGCCTACTCTGCCAGCAATTTGATTTCACCCTGCAGCTCGGTCTGGAAACCTGTTTATTTAATTCTCCTGCTTCAGTTCACAATTTTGCGGGAACCAATCACAAACTGGCTTATCTACCTGGCGTGCTATTGGTGGGTTTAACACGAAAATTATAGAGAAACGACCAAGTAGATTCTTGTTTACATTCAACATAGCGGCCACCGAACGCCACCAAAGCACAGCAACCCGTTGATGCCGCTGTCGCTTCTACGTCACCCGGATCGTTGGTCTGATTGGTTGAAGGACTTTCCAGTTGTGTACAAAGTCATTTGAACTATGGCCATTGGTCACGCCTCTTGTACAGTAGAAAATACAGAGCAGACTCCCCAGACCAACGCTCAATCTAAAATCTATTGAGCTTGGCTTGGTCTGGTGATAGCCACACTAACTTGTATGCAGAGTGAGTCAGAAATGCACAGGCGTCTGTGCAAGGTTTGTTTTCATCAGTTGAATAAACATGAGGTTTTATCAATTGGTGATGGCAAAATGCAACTGCGTTCATATGGAAAAACCAGATGATTGCTTTGTGTTTGGTTCCAGTGCTTCACTTCTTCTGATTGATGTAAAAATGGGACGACAGAAGGCATTTTGTCTGTCTATCAAAATTAGAATTTCTAACAAGCCAAGAGAGAAAGTGGACTGCAAAGCTTCATGCATTTTGCACGTTTATATTGGTGGGCGCTCACGATGTGTTTGCTTGTCTTAGTGCTGAGGCAGGCAGCATACTGTACTACCTACACCCGAAAAAATCTGAATTAGAGTGAAATTAGTTTAGCTTGATTGAGTGTTTGTGTCCCTGTGTGTAGTGTATGTAGGTGTGTAAGTGTGCTCCACAGTAATTGATTAGCACCCTGAGGGTGTGTTTGTGTTTTCATCATGTTATGGTGATTAAAACCATCAACTTTGTTTGCACTTGTGTGGTATAAAGGGGTGTGTGGGTTGTGCTTGCAGAGTGTGTGTGTGTGTGTGTGTGTGTGTGTGCGTGTGTCAGTCTCCCTCCATGACAACTACCAGCCCTGAAATCCAGTCTCATACAGCCGAGCTGAGTCATCACTTCTTTTAGAGGCTAAAGCAGCACAGTGTTTATAAGTATTTGAAAAAATAAGGTTGGTGCTGTGTTGTTGTCATTTGTATCAAAGAAACATTTTGTACAAGTGACTGATGGGAGCTTTTTTAAGTTGGTGCGTCATCATTTCGCACTGCTGCAGAGCGTGATCAATCTCACTGACCAATCACAAGTGAGAATGTAAACAAAAGTCACAACTTTTGGATGAAAACCAGTCTGATTCCAGTCTTTGTAACATTAGTTCAGCCTGACAGACTAGTCTCTGCTCTTTAAAGTGGCTGTACTGGAAATACTGAGAAAAAACAAAAAAACAGTGGGTTGGGATTGCCTCCACACTGCTCACACACCAACGCATTCTCATGAATGGGCTTGTATGATCTCGTACGAAAATGTAAGCACACCGATTTGTGTGATATCTAACGAAATTAGGCGACCGTCTGCCGGTCACATGACAGTGAAGTTCAGCGCGTTTTACCAATAAAATTAGCCGACAAAAGGTTACTGGGAGCGGGTTACAGAGCACTGTGACCATAGAGGGTGTTGCTAGCTGATCTTAGCTGACAAAATGTTACTGTAAGCTGGGGAACAGTGCTCCACGAGGGGACGGTCCTTTCAGGGGCTGTGGCAGTTAAGTTTAGCTGACAATAATTGAGTGTCACGTTTAGGCACCAAAATAACATGTTAGGATTAGAAAAAGGTTGTGGTTTGGATTGCAACACTCCCGGCACCCAAACATGCGATACCTGGGTAAAAGTATTGTGTTATCTCTACAACGCAAACTCTGCTTCCCAGCTTGAAAGCCCCTGTGTTTTATGACCCACAACAGCACACACACACACAATGGGACAGTGACTTTATTATCTGGTTACTACACTATATTTTACATAGCAAATAGTTGTTTGCTGCTATATGAATGTTCTGAATGTCGAATCATCTCTGACATTCATAACACGTAGATGCACATATAGCAGCAGCTGGATCTGAGTATCAGTCTAGACTGGGGTTTGCCCTTGGTTCATTTTGTAATGCCGCTATCCAAGCAAGAGGAACTGCTGGTTATCAGACATCGACATCTGTTTCCTTCTGCCCGTAAAGCCTTGTGTTTTGAGGTTGTTTCCTTGGTTCAGACTGCATTCCACAAAAAAACAAAACAAATCTCACTGCCCTTTTTTTTTTGGGTTCCCACCAGCCAAAGTTAACCAACTGAAAATGAAACAAATCCTCCACAGTAACACTCAACGTGATTAGTGTGAGTGACTGTGCTTTCATATTAAGCAGTGCCTGTATTATGATGTTTTTAGGGTTTAATTCCAATTCAGTTGAATTGGAACATAGTTGCTTGGGTTACTCTACCGCACCACAAGATTATTAGAAACAAAGAACGGTGTACACGATGCAAGTGTCATGACCACAAATCATCAAAAAGCAGGACAACCAAACATCAACGCTGGTCTCTGACTGATGTATGAACGGGTGCTAAAGCTGCACTAGTGGGTCAATTACAGGACTTTCTCGCAGGAGAGTGGGGTTTGTGTCCTGCGTGTGTCCTTAACTGTCCTGGTATTGCTGCGTGTCAGGGAAGCGTAGGCCGACCCACAACCTTTCCCTAAACCCAACTGTCCCGTTGTTCCCGCATGTCACGGAGAGGTCCACGTGTCACGGAAAGGTAAGCCCACCCACAACCTTTTCCTTCACATAACAGCATAATAAGGGATAGATTGTAGGCTTTTGGCTTATGCTGAAGCTAAGGGGGTTCCACCTGACCAAATGTCCAAATTTTACAAGAGGGGAGTGAGAATGTGTTGGCACGGGGACGCAACAACGGGGAACTGACACGCCACACGCCGACCACAACAACGGGACAATTGTGGTTAGGAAAAAAACCGCGGAAAGGAACTGCAACACGCGGAATGCAAACCCCAGTCTCTGGGGTGAACGTCCTGTGTTGTTCGACCCACCATCCAGACCAACTTCCCTGCGTGGACTTTTGCCTTAATTAGATTAGATTAGATTAGATTCAACTTTATTGTCATTACACATGTACAGGTACAAGGCAACGAAATGCAGTTTGGGTCTAACCAGAAGTGCAATAGCAGTAAGTGCGGATATACAATGGTTCCGTAGTGCAAGACATGGATAGTAATGAATAATATAGAAAATACTATTATAAACAGAGTTTTACAGATGGGTTTGTCCTATGAATACAAAATATAGATAACAGGATTGTGAGCAAGATTTACAGCTAGGAATTTGGTGATATTACTATAATTGCAAATTTTTTACAGATGTGCCAACAGCATATAACTAATAAATAAGGTAAAGTTTGGGCAGAATATCCGAATTAAAGTGCGGTGGAAAGTAATTGCTATTACAGTTAAAGTACGGTAGTGCGGATGTGAATGTACCAATTGGTACTGTAAATAAATAAACAGTCAGCAGTGCAAATGAAATTTAAGTAGTGCAAAAGGTAAGTGTGCAAAGATGCAGATGTAACAGTCGTTACTATAGTAACAGTCCAGTGCAGATGAACATTATAATATTGCGAAACAAATGGAGGCAGGTGTGAGAGGGAGAGGGAGTCTGTCAGTATATGAGGGAGTGGGATCAATGAGGATTAGAGTTCAATAGAGACAGCTCTGGGGAAAAAACTGTTCTTTAGTCTGCTGGTCCTGGTGCGGAGGACCCTGAAACGCCTGCCGGGGCAGGAGAAAAACATCTGTGGGCTGGGTGAGAGAGTCCTTCAGGATGCTGCGAGCTCGATGCGACAGCGTTTCCTCTGGATGTGCTCGATGGCGGCAGTGGAGTCCCGGTGATCGCTGGGCGGTTTTCACCACCCGCTGCAGTGCCTTGCGCTCTGCAACAGAACAGCTCCCATAACACACTGTTGCACAGTTTTGTCAGGATGCTTTCTATTGCACACGATAGAAGTTCACCAGGATGTTGAGGAAGCTGATTCTCCTCATGTGTCCTCAGGAAGAAGAGGCCTGGTGAGCCTTCTTGACCAGGCAGGAGGTGTTGGTTGACCAGGACATGTCCGCCGAGATGTGGACCCCCAGAAACTTGAAACTGGAGACACGCTCAACAGCCATTCCATCGATGTGGATGGTGTCGTGCGTGCCTCTTGGCTCCTTTCTGAAGTCCACGATGAGCTCCTTGGTTTTGTGGTGTTGAGGAGCTGGTTATTTTCAGTGCACCATGTGGCCAGGTGCTGGATCTCTTCCCTGTAGCAGTCTCATCGTTTGTTGCTGATGAGACCAATCACCGTAGTGTCGTCCGCAAACTGATGATGGAATTAGATTCGTACACAGGCTTGCAGTCGGAGGTGAAGAGGGAGTAGAGAACGGGCTCAGCACACAGCCCTGTGGTACCACAGTGTTGAGTGTGATGGACGTGGAGCAGTTGGAGCCTGATCGAACATTCTGGGGTCTGTTGGTAAGAAAGTCCAAATCCAATTGCACGTGGAGGTGTTTATGCCCAGGTCTCCAAGTTTGGCTATTAACTAGCCGGGATGACAGTGTTGAATGCGGACTGAAGTCAACAAACAGTATTCGTGCATAGTGTTCTTATTGTCCAGATGTGTGAGCACAGAGTGCAGTGCCATGGAACCCGCATCCCTGTGCTCCTATTGCTACGGTAGGCGAACTGGTGTGAGTCCAATGTTGATGGTACGAGTCCTTTAGGTGTGCCAGGACCAGCCGCTCAAAGCACTCTTCACGATGGGTGTGAGTGCTACAGGCGGGTAGTCGTTAAGGCACTTCGGGCTGGAGTGTTTTGGCACTGGCACAATGGACGTGCATTTAAAGCAGTTGGTACAGCAGCTTGGCAAGAGACAGGTTGAAGATGTCTGTAAAAACTCCAGCGAGCTGCTCGCACATGCCCTGAGTACGCGTCCGGATTTTATCCGGTCCAGCAGCCTTGTGCGTGCTGATCCTGCTCAGTGCCTTGCAGACATCTGTGGAGGGAGTGTGATGGGGTGGTCAGCTGAGGGTTTGAGCTTGGTGGCAGTTTCTCTGTTGTCTCTTTCAAAGCGAGCATAAAGTCATTAAGCTCGTTCAGGAAGTTGACATCAGTGGCTACGGGGGGTGGAGTGAGTGGGTTTATAGTCACTGATGGCCTGAATGCCCTGCCACATGCGTCGAGGATCAGCGTTGGAGAAGTGTCCCTCTATCTTCAGCTTGTAGCAGTGCTTGGCCTCTTTGATGCCCCTTTTCAGATTTGCCCTGGATGTGCTATAGGCCTGTGCGTCTCCTGATCTGAAGGCAGTATTGCGTGTCTTCAATAGGAGTCGCACTTTCCTGTTCATCCATGGCTTCTGATTTGGGTATGTGGTGATCTGCTTCTGGGTTGTAACAGTGTGTTGTAATACCGTAATTGTGCCGGGATCTTGAGATATGCTTCCCACTGAAATACATTACTTTAAAATTCATGCTCACCACACAAAATTAATACCATGTCATGTTCACAAATCAATAGATTAAATAACGTGAACATTTCACAAACTGCCATGAGACTGGGCTGGGAAACACTATCGCTTCATGCATTTAGTTGAGGTGTAAGATAAGAGGGTGAGGATTTGGAGGAAGGATTTCTTCAAACTTTTCACAGAGTGGAATGCACAACATTATTCACAGCAGTAACGTTGCTCTGTGTCAGCTGGTTGTGTAACTAAGCCCATATTTGACATGTTCTCAAATTGTTGGGCTGACCTGATGTTATACGATGCTAACAAGATTAGATATACAATATGCAGCACCATATGTTATGTTACGTCTAATATTGTAAACATGATATCATTTGAAACTCTTTCAGTTCCTTAAGATTCTCCGTTTTTGTAATTATTTGAGCCATTATTGTAGAATTAGCTGTGGCAATTAGAAACCCCTTTTTTCCCCACCTTGTGTTATTTTGTGATAAATCAGGGTGAATTTTTAAACAGCTGTGAAAAAACCTCTTTTCAAAGAACATCCAATTAAATTGAATGGCGGTAAACAGGTTAAATTTGTTATCACTTTAACGAGTTTACTTTAGATATTCTTAACAAATATTAAATGTTTGGGATAAACACTTGTTTCTTAAATTAAAATACATTCCGCACTAAAATTCAGAAATTGAGAGACACTTGTCCATAGGCTATATGCTGTTTGAACATCTCAACTTTTTTCCTGCCAAATTGTTTTTAAAATGTAATGAATTTTAAGTGTAAAGGTGTGGATTTTACTGAAAGCATATCTGAACATAACCTGTGATGGTTTCCATCAGTTCTTGTGATGGCAAGATCCCAAATTCCTGGAGACAGTGATGTTTCATCAACAGTGGGAGGAAGGGACAGAGGGAGGTGGGAAAACACAGAGACAGACTCACTTCTCTGCTTCTCCCTCCGTAACTACTGTAGCAACTTTTCACATCATTAGTCTGGTTCACATGTCACTCGTTGGGCTTCCCTGTTCCCCCCTTTGCTTTTCACGTCTTCTAATCACTAAAATAGATGCTCCGTCTCTCCCTGTCTTCTCTTTGTCTGCTTTGTTCTTCCCCCCTCTTTCAGGATTACCGTCTCTTCCCTAATTTTCCCTCTCTATGCCTCTTCAGTCTTTCCTCCCTTCTCTCCTTTGCACCTTTTGTTCTCTTTTTTATTTTTATCCCTCCTACCCTCTCTGTCTGTATACAAACCTTTCACCAATGCGGAAACACCTCTGCCTCTGTGAGATGTTATGAACAGTGTGTGTTTGATGGGGACAAGTAAACCCAGGTCTGTCCACCTTGAAATGACATAGTAGGACGTGTCACAAAGGGGATACCACGTAGAGTAATCCAATTACTTTGGAAACAGTAAGCAGTACAGTGAAGTACATTAGTAATAAACAGGGCTGTAGTACTGAAGTCCGGTCTTGGACTCGAGTTTTCTATGGTCTCGGACTTGTCTCGGTCTCGGTCACTGGTCTTGCCAGATATGGCTTTTGGTCTGGACCGAGTC
>NW_022605577.1:2184391-2184784 GCF_008692095.1 Etheostoma spectabile | reverse complement strand
TTGATAATAATATTGGAGGGAAAGTGAAACCCAAAATGATTGTCTTGATACTGTCATAAGACCTTTTTTATGTCCTGGACTTGGTTTTGACTCTGACTTAAACCTTTTTGGACTGTCTTGATTCGGACTGGGTGTTGTCTTGGACTTGAACCTCTTTGGACTCTGTCTTGACTTGGGCTCAACTAGTCCTGGTCTTGGACTTGTCTTGACTCAGACTCGAACCTTTTTGGACTCGGTCTTGATTTGGACTCGACTATAGTCCAAGGTGGTCTTGACTACAGCCCTGGTATTAAACACTATCTGTGCGGAAGGAAGAAGAACAGTGTGAAGGAAGAGAGAAGTAGGACAACCCTTGATGAGGGAAATGACACACACACACACACACACACACAC
>NW_022605577.1:2183134-2184381 GCF_008692095.1 Etheostoma spectabile | reverse complement strand
ACACACACACACACATACACACACACACAAAATGCAGACTTATGACAAGGGCCGCAGTTAATTGAATTTGACTGATATACTTCTTTTTATAATTCTGTCATCTGTGATTCGGCCACTTTATTAAATCTTAGCCTACTTATTACCGAAGATTAACGTTAAATAAAGGTTATTGAATTGTTTCCCTGGAAACCCAGTGGTGTCAGGGGAGCAGCGGGCTCCAGTAGAGACTCGAGATGGATTAAAAAAAAAGAAAAATCACATAGAGACGAGAGATATTTCATTTATCGGTGAAAGGAGTACTGTTAGCGTGGAGTCTAAACCTACTGCAGTGTATGCTAACATGCACAAACAAGCTTGTAGCACCCATAGGGGACACATGGGATTTTAGTGTTAATATGTTCTCATCACATAACAGGCAGACAGCTGACTTATAGAAAGTTGACTGGTGCGGGATGATCGCTGTGCCTCTGCGTCCGCCTTCTGTGTGCTGCTCTTTTCATGCCCATCTGTTGTTGCAGCAAAGACACTAGCCACATTTGACAGCGAGCTGCAGCCAGATCAGGCTTGCATAAGCACATTGTTTAATTCCGGCAACATCACGCTCCAGTGAAAAGGACCTAACTAACGCACAGATCCTTTCCACTTAAATCTCACAAACATTCTGCAAGAACTGCACACGGCGGAAAAATAAGTCCAGACAGCTCCTCTAGAGCCCGAGTGTACTCAGGCTTTAATTTAGGGGCACCAATTATCAAAATTGGCTTAAAACTCCTGTCACATACCAGTGGTTCTCAACCTGGAGACCAGGATCTTCAGGGGCCTCACTATATACATTTGGGAGGTGGCTAGGAGACTGAGGTGACAGAAAGAACATAATTGGTAGACAATTATTCTTACTAGTTTATTAGATAGGGATGATGCATAATGCATGTAGCTGATGGCTATTATTATATCTGGGCATTAGGTGATTGAGCTCACTTGAAAGCAGTATAATTTGATATATTTATTACAAATATAGGTACATGGAACGGTAAAATTGATATAATCATCCCCAAAGGAACACTTTAACCACAATAGGCTATTTTTTGAGAGAGGTTCTAGGGATTATGATGCTATTCTTATCGAAACCTCCACACCAGGTAATCCTACAAGCAGTCAGAGGTGGTCAGTATAATCCGAAAAGATGCAGCCCTGAAGAAGAGTGTGCACCAATATGATTAGTATACAGTACTTGAGAACATCCAGGC
>NW_022605577.1:2182191-2183124 GCF_008692095.1 Etheostoma spectabile | reverse complement strand
CCTATAATCAATATGAGAATAGAATTAGTTGGAGAAAGCAGTGTACATGCCGTGAACAAGCTACATTTTTGTTCTATGGGATTTGTTAGAGAACTATTTTTTACTATTGTGACTCCCTTTTAAAAAAAAATATAGATTTTGCACACGTGGAGAGTAAAAGTAAACCCATGGTTCTCACTTAAAGGTCACATATTTTAAAAGTGACATTTCCATGTCTGTTTTCATTATGAAGCAGGTCGAGGTGCTGTGTAAATACTGTGAAAGTAACAAATGCTCAATCCACAGAGCACATATTCAGAAACTGTGCCTTTGAAACGAGCTGTTAGGACTTCTTTACTGTTGTGATGTAACAACTATACTATACATAGATAGAAAGTGCTGTTTCAGTGCGTTGCAGTCATTCCCCGGCTGCAATAGTGGCACAGAGACTCAGGGAACGCAGATGCCAAAGACCCGGAAATGCTGACCAATCAGAGCAGACTTTTTTTTTAGGTAGGGAGGCTTAAAGAGACAGGCGCTGAAACTGAGCATTTCAGTCTAAGGGTAAATATAGAGATAGACAGTATGAAAAAAACCCATTAAGGAATGTATGTACATGTTATAGTAGAAACCCCAAATATAAGTTTGAACCTGAAAAGGAGCAGAACGTGGGACCTTTAAATGCACCTTAAGAGTCATAGTTAAATTCTCTTCTTAAATTTTTTTTTAATTGTACACATATGGACTTTTTATGCTGATGTTTTACAACTTGCTCATCTTTTGTACTGATTATTTTACCTGGACGGTTTCATGTCCAACCAAGTCTTAGAAGTGCTCCAACAACCAATCACTGAACATTACAGAAGGCCTGAATCAGTGCACCACAGAAGGTGTGACACTGAATACATGAATAAAAGCAGTATCTTCACATCACACACACACACACACACACAC
>NW_022605577.1:2180747-2182181 GCF_008692095.1 Etheostoma spectabile | reverse complement strand
ACACACACACACACACACACACCTCATATCTAATTCGTCTCTGTCCATCTGTTCATTTAAAAGCACACACACTGAGAACGCACACCATTATTACACTTTTATTTAGAATATGACAATATTCCGGATTTGATACAGGCTATGGTAATGTAGTCAGTGTTAGACCTTTAGGTGGTCTGAACACTGTGTGTGTGTGCGTGTACCAGGTATGGGGTGTATGGGGGTTGTCTTGGTAACAGCTGAGTTTTGGGTCTTGAGCTCCAAGGGAGCGCAGCTGCACATGGCAACACAGATGGTGCCACACACACATGCATGCACACATACTGACACACACACACACAGGCCAAATATGTTACAGATGTACACACACACACACACACACGCACACGCACACGTGTCTGTGTGGGCAGCTCAGCTGTAACCTGGGAGGCTGTTCACGCTTCCATTTCATCTTTATACAGACATCCTGCCTCTAAGAAATTCTTCCTTTTTTAATTTAAAATGCTTGCTATTTTTAGGGAAGCTGTGTACACGGCAGTGACGCTGCCCCAAAATCACATCCTTTGTGCCAACTACAATTTTTCAAGATTTAAATACTAATGCTTGTGTCATTTTCATCAGTTAATAAATTGTGAGTTTCTGTTGGTGCGCACGTCAAATGCAAAATGCATCAAGGCCTGTGTATCAGAGATACAACTAAACACAGACTAAAATTGTGCACTGCATGGTGACAACAGTATGTGCAACTTAGTATGAAATGAATCGTTTGACAATTTAGCATATTTTAATTTCTTGCTGGGAGCTATGTGTGAAGATCAATACCAATCATGTCTGTATTTAATGTAATATGGTGCTACAGTGGAGCCAGGAGTCAATTTGTATAGATAGATACCTCTGGTGGATTTCTGAGGACTCAGCTAGACTATCTGGCCAATCTGAAGACTCTGGTTACCTGGTCCTCAGATCCCTGCAGGGTAAATCCAGACAGCTAGCTAGACTATCTGTCCAATCTGAGGACTATGGTTACCTGGTCCTCAGATCTCTGCAGGGTAAATCCAGACAGCTAGCTAGACTATCTGTCCAATCTGAGGACTATGGTTACCTGGTCCTCAGATCTCTGCAGGGTAAATCCAGACAGCTAGCTAGACTATCTGTCCAATCTGAGGACTATGGTTACCTGGTCCTCAGGTCTCTGCAGGGTAAATCCAGACAGCTAGCTAGACTATCTGTCCAATTGGAGTTGTCTGTTGCACAACTAAAACTTTTGCGTGTAGTGCACTTTACTGTCCACATGTGCAAAATCTAAATAGTAAATAAAAAGGTATTCACAATAGTAAAAAATAGTACTCTAACAAATCCAATAGAACAAAAATGTAGCCTGTTCACGGCATGTACACTGCTTTCTCCAACTAATTCTATTCTCATATTGATTATAGG
>NW_022605577.1:2180422-2180729 GCF_008692095.1 Etheostoma spectabile | reverse complement strand
GATGTTCTCAAGTACTGTATACTAATCATATTGGTGCACACTCTTCTTCAGGGCTGCAGAGGTGCATCTTTTCTGATTAGACTGACAAGGTGGTCAGTCTAATCAGAAAAGTTGCCATGGTTAACTCGCAATTAATCGCACATTTTTATCTAGTCAAAATGTCCCTTGATTTCTTTTTGTGTCATTTTTTCTCATTTTAATGTTCTTTAGTGACGGCTGAATAAAGTTTCGTGAACCAGTGTCTTTGTATTTTGAGTCCACTAGATGGTGCTCACTATTTAAACAATTGGTTGAGAATATACTGAAT
>NW_022605577.1:2179434-2180412 GCF_008692095.1 Etheostoma spectabile | reverse complement strand
TAGGCCTTTCTCTTAAAACCAAGAGCGCCATCTAGTGGTCTCAGAAAATAAAGACACTGGTTCGGCTCGCTTTGTGCAAATGTTTTGTTTTTTTAAAACAACATTCACATATAGCCTACTGATGTATTCAATTTCACACTAACATTCTCACTTGGGTCAGCCAATCACACTGTCAATCAATAAAAGGGGGAAGGGGGGGGGGGCTGAGGGCTTGGCCATCAAGTGCTATTTCAAACTGGATTGCGATGGTAGCTCAGTTCATAACAACAAAAACACACAGATCACTTTGGTCTCACCATCCACTCAAACGTAACGTTACTACTCTTTGGCCGGCTCGCGAACCCAAACGGCGTGTCTTCAATGATTATTGAGAACAATATGATTTGGCCAAATTCATTATGATTTTCAGTGGTAATTGAACCACCAGAACAAGGCAAACGGGTGCATTTACACGTATTTTCCTTTCAAGTCAGGTTTTGATGGTGCATATTTAACAGCGTAACAGAAAAATTAGTTGTTTTTTTGTGATTGTTGCAGGCAAAAATCCTTGATTATGCTGCACGTTTTCTTAAAAGATGCAATGGGATATGCAGGATATTTATGCTATTTTATGCAATGAAATTGCGGGAATTTGCAAAAAACTCTGCTTTGATGAAAAAAAGACCGTTTGTCTTGTCGCGTAATTATGTTACTTCATAATGTTCCCATCAGGGGAAAACGGCTGCTCGTGTGTGAAATGAACGCAACATTTTTCAACTTTCTGCTAAGATATTTGTGACTATTTAGCAACGAAAATGCGGGGATTACGAAATCATGCAAGCCCTGCATTATTTTGCGCGGAAATCTGCAATTTATGCAGCGAAAGTGCAGCGTATTTGAAAAAATGCGGCCCCCGCATAAATATGCAGACTTTGGCTGATTATGCATTGAATTATGCAATCACATAAATCACGTTTTTTTTTTTTTTGGAGCGACTGA
>NW_022605577.1:2169527-2179424 GCF_008692095.1 Etheostoma spectabile | reverse complement strand
TGCGTACATAGTTAATATCATGAAATATCGTCAGCAGACTGTGTGATAACCCATTACGCTATAAATCCACCAGCCAGTTGGGATAGTAACCACAAACCACTGACATGCACACATCAGTAACCTTTTCATGGCGTCTTTGACAGGTCAGGCCTGGTGAGATTTGAGCCTCTTAATTCCCTTTAACACACTGAAATATTCATGCATGTGCACATTTTAAAAAATGCATTTAAGTCCACTTGAAGGAAATAATTCACAGGGACATAAATATTATAGATGCAGTTAAATACATACTTAAAATCATGGGCCATTGACATCTTCATAATATTAACCATCCTGGTGTCCTTGGGTCAAATTTGACCCGTTTTCTAATTTTAAGTTTCTATATAAAAAATATGGGGTTTTGTCAATGAAACTGCCCCAAAAAAAGAAAAGAAATTCCATTCACGAAAACCGTCAGTGATCATGCATATCATACTTTCCTCTGATCTTAAATATTAGTCATGCAATTAATAATGTCTGGGGGCTTTTAACTCAAAAATTAGGCATCATTTAATATGAATCAGGTGTATGGGGCGGCCTTTAGCTCACCCAGTAAGAGCGTTTGCCCTATGTAGGCTGAGTCCTGCAAAGACCCGGGTCCGACCTGTGGCCCTTGGCTGCGTGTTGTCCTCCATCCCTCTCCCACTTTCCTGTCTATTCATTGTTCCCAATAAAGGAATATCCCCAACAAAATGTTAAAATAATTTTTAAAGGTCCCAAGACATGGTGCTCTTTGGATGCTTTTAGATAGGCCTTAGTGGTCCCCTAATACTGTATTTGAAGTTTCTTTTATATAGACCTTAGTGGTCACCTAAGTACTGGATTGGAAGTCTCTTTATATAGACCTTAGTGGTCCCCTAATACTGTATCTGAAGTCTCTTATTTAGACTTAGAGGTCCCCTAATACTGTATCTGAAGTCTCTTTTATATAGACCTTAGTGGTCCCCTAATACTGTATCTGAAGTCTCTTTTATATAGACCTTAGTGGTCCCCTAATACTGTATTGAAGTCTCTTTTATATAGACCTAGTGGGCACCTAATACTGTATCTGAAGTCTCTTTATTTAGACCTTAGAGGTCCCCTAATACTGTATCTGAGTCTCTTTATATAGACCTTAGGGTCCCCTAATACTGTATCTGAAGTCTCTTTTATGTAGACCAGAGGTCACTAATAGGCGGACCGCGGTCCGGATCCGGACCAGCCGCCGAACTGTCCGGACCGCGACTAAAATCCATACATTTTGAGAATTATTGACTTTTGACGGAGCGCTTCTATTTTAACCTGCGTAGCCTTTCTGGTAATTATGGTACTGGTTCAGCACTAGATGCGTGTAAAGTATGTCATGTGACGCTATTAAGCCAATCAAATCTGTGCATATCGATAACCGCTGCAACTCGAGCGAGAGTGAGATATACACACAGGGAGAGACGAAACGAAAAAGAGACAATGTATTACATGGCGTGCTCTAAAAAAAGAAAAGTGGACAGCGAAAACAGAGCTTTCAATCAAGAATGGACAGATTCTTACATGTTCATTCTTCCCACGGGCAGTTCAAAACCGGTATGTCTCATATGTTCAGAGACTGTTGCAATTATTAAAAGCAGCAATGTGAAGCGCCACTATATGAGACAAAGCACAAATCTTTTGACCAAATATACCCACTGACATCCGGACTGAGGGCACAGAAAATAAACGATCTAAAAGCCCAATTAGATCGATCCAGCAGAATCCTAACACATTCATTCACTGCTCAACAACGTGCAAATGAATGTTCCCTTAAAGTTGCCTGGATTTTGGGATAAGGTTTTAATAAATTAAATTATTAAAATAAATTTGGGAAGTGGGATATAAAAGGGAAAGAAAGAGAAAAAGACGTGTTAAAGCTGTTGAGATTATAAATTTGTTCAAACTTAAGATGTAAAAGGGAGTTAACTAAAGAGTAAAAGGGAAACTCAAGATATATTTTTATTTCATTTTATAAAATTCAGCACTTTATTTGAGATGTATTTATAATTTATTTTAAATGAGCCTTTTTATTATGATTTTTTTTAATGTATTATTAGAGGACTTATTATTGATCCTACAGTTCAATATATAAACTGAGATAAATATTGTTAAAATATATTGAATTGTACTTATTTTGAGTAGTTTGTTGACTAGTACTACATATTTCATACAACTATTAGGCTGGGTACTGAATCATAACGCAAGTTAGTCATTGTGATGTTGTGGACCTTTGCTTTTTGAAATCTTCTCCATCTGGACCTTGGAATTTTAATTGAATACCCCTGATGTAGATTAGTGGTCCCTAATACTGTATTGAAGTCTCTTTCTCAAAATTCAGCCTTGGTGCAAAATTACAGCCACTAGAGCCAGCCCCAAAATGAGCTTTTTTCTTAAGATGTGTCTGAGTCTGTAGCTTTTGAGGAGGGGGGGGGGCAAGGTGGAGGCTGGGCGTGTGGTCCTGACCAACTGCCACTTTGCTCTTTTGCAAAGAAAACTACCACTTTTGTTCGATAGACATGATGTCTCTCTCTCTCTCTCTCTCTCTCTCTCTCTCTCTCTCTCTCATGGGGCGGGCAAATTCTCTGGGTGGGCGAAGCAGAGAAAGGGGAGGTAACCTTGCCCCTTAATGAACCGACACAAGACAACAACGTCTCTCTCTCTCTCTCTCTCTCTCTCTCTCTCTCTCTCTCTCTCTCTCTCTCTCTCTCTCTCTCTCTCTCTCTCTCTCTGCACACACGTAGAGTCCGGTTCTGGTGGTTGATTAACGGAGATATGTGCTGTTTAGCTCTCATACCAGGCCGGGGGGGTAGCTATGCCATGACGTCTGATTAATCCACTGTTATTGTGACATTTTGTGATCACATTCTGAATCTGCAACATTCTCCGTCAGGTAAATCAGTAAGTAAGTAGTAGGGTATACATGAGAGTTGCACATGAAGTGGTTTGCGGTCCTTCTGGAAGTCGTTTTGGGCTACAATTTGGTTTTGATGAATTCTCCAAGCAGCAACACGGCCAAGCATTCAGTCCGTTCCAAACAGGCACAATTTCAACGGGCACTGCACCAGTGCTTTAGAACCGGCCAAAACAGATCCGGGTCATAAGCTGTCCAATACAAACACAATCTTATTTGTCTGGAAAAATTGTGGCTAAATTTGAAAAACTGATCCGAAAAAGTTTCATCAGAAATTCTTCATTGATGAAAAACCCAATTTAACCTGTTTACAGTGATATACAAGAGAGCCCTATGCAGATCTTCAATATAATTTGATATTACAATCACACTGGAGAGACTGAGTATTATTTAATATAATGTCAGATGGAGAATCACTTCAGGAAATGCTAAGGCTCAATTTCCTGCCGAACAGGAAATGAAGCTGCCACAAAGTTGGAAAGAGACATATTTCATTATTCTGAATAAACTGAATATTTTCTCCTTCCTCCCTTGTTTTTGACTCTTTGTTTCTATCTCTTCATTTCTAACTTTATCTCTCTCCTTAGCCTTCACTCCCATCTTCTCTTCCTGATTCATCGTCACAGACACACACACACACACACACACACACACACACACACACACACACACACACACACACACACACACACACACACACACACACACACTCCTATTAACTGAGGTGATTCCCAGAGAATTAATAACTCTCCCAGGAAAGTAATAAAAGGAAATCTAGCCTACCTCTTTGTCCATATTTGGCCATTTCCTGACAGCTCTAATTAATCAAGTCCTTTATGCTGCTATAGCTGACATTTGATTGGCTGGGGGGCTGGCCTCGTTAAGAACAGTTTTAAATTAACAGATGAAATTAGATGGGAGATTACTGCAGATATGCTTGACAAGGTTAATTAAATGACCAGTCATGAGGGGCTTGTTTTAAATCCGACGTCACTGACAGATTCAGAACTGATACAGTTTGCCACGCCAAAGTTTCTGTCTGCTCCTAGTTTTCCAAAGTAGCTTTGACTGGCTTTTTACCAAATGTAAATCATTAGCATGTTCATTGTAAAGGTTCTCTAAGCGATGTCACGCGTGTTTTAGGCTACATTTGTTTCACATACAGCAAACATCTCTCTTTCTGCTAGCTGCCTGTCCCCAGAACACAAAATTGGGTGCCAGTTCTTAGGGAATAGTAGGATATTTTGAAGTAGGGTTGTATGAGGTACCTTTCCATAGTCAGTGTAGGGGCGTCGGACTGGTGGGGGAAGGGGACTGAGTACTCAGGGCCCTGATGCGAGGAGGGCCCAAAAAGAATGAATAGTGGATGCGGGGAGGGGCCTAAGAAAATGCCTTTCTACAGGGTCCAGAATTTTGTGCTACACCAGACACAGAAGCTACGCACTGTACTGCTGTGGTAAAAAACCTCAATATCAGTTTAATTGTACGCGATAGGTAGTATATTTTCACCACTTTACCACCAAACACCTCTTTCTAATGAGGAACTGAATCTGTTATCTGAATCTGCCATTAGGGGGCCCCTGAGGGCTGACAAACTTTACTCCCCGACTTTTTGTAATGACATCTGAAGGGGCCCCATGTCATTTGCGTCAAAGCATGATTAAAAATAAAAATGGAGGAGTTAGCCTTCTGAGAGTGAAAAAAAGAAAAAACAATAAGAATGAGAAGAAAGCAAGACAGTGGTAAGTAAATTAAGATAAAGTTGTGTAACAGTAAGTGTCTGAATGCTGTCATTTAACCTCAACTATGGGGGAGACACTTAAGTAACTTGAGCTAGCTAGCTAGCATTAATGTTGGACTAATGGCGTTATTCTTTCACTTTTTTTGTGAGTTAACCTAACTAGTGGAACTGGATTGCGGGTCCGTCTAGCTCTTGTTCTAGGAGAGACTTTCAGGACCTTGTCTCAGTTCAATAGAGCGACATGTTAGAAGGCCTTTAGATCTGGAGGGCATAGTGGCACCATTAGCCATTGCCAAGGTCTGTAAGCAGCATTTGTAGTTTAGAACATAATGGTGAAGAACTCTGGTTTTGAGGGGCCCCCAAGGAATTCCCTTGTATAAATCTATGCTCTCTTTAATGCCACCATACTCCTTTGACAGAACACACCTAACTCGCAGAACACGGTAAATTCTGTACTGTCGCTCTTATCGTGTGACGTTGGTGTTTTCAACTGGTTAGTAACTACCAAACAAACTAACCAATCTAGGCAGTGGTAGAACAGCAACTCCCGTGTTCAGCGAGATAAAATGACTGTTTTTGAATCTGATGGCTTTGAAGAAGATTTCCGTAAATGGCCGTTTGACGGCACGCTAAAGCAGTCAAAAATATTCTCAATATACCATGCACTTGAAGTGATATAATATATTTTTGACACGTCTTAAATATGTTTTTTGTCTTTAGCAGTACGTTGCTTTGCTTCCGTGTCAGGACTCCTGTGTGCTTCTCCAAACTGGGGGCGTGCCAACCGCCATCTACTTGGGGGAATACGCTGACCATGAATAAGTAGAAACAAATTAAAAGTCTTATCCTATTGATGTGGGCAGAAAACACTACGTAGCCTGCAAAGAGAGTGACAATATCCTGAGGTGATTCTAATATTGGGTTCCCCTTTTCTATTTTAACAGGGGTGTCTAAAATACTGGACACCCTTAATGCAGTCCAATACAATATGACTATACAGCCATGCAGTTACATCTCTTCCCTTACAGTGTCAACAAAAACCTATGCACCCGGCCAAGAACACATTTACTGCAGAGCTCTCGCATTGCTTTGGATTAGACTGTACAGGTGTGTAATAAAGGGGTAAGACACTAAATGGAGTCAGTGTTTCTAGATCATGGACATTTTGAGAGTATGGGCTTCTTGCTGCACAAACACCACATCTGTGTGTCTAAGCAGAAGCCCCTGCAGAGGTACCTGCTGTCCCACCCAGGAAAAAAAAAAAAAAATCACCAGCCACCACAGGAAAAAAGCAAAAAAAGATAAGTCAAAATAACAGGATTGAGCAGATGGTTGTGGCCATTGAGGTTAGTTGACAGTGAGCTGAATAAAGAAACAAGAATCCGGAGGAGAAGTAAAATGAAGGATACAGGAAGGAAAAAGCAAGCGAGCCCGCAGGTGGTTAGAAGTGCTAATAGTTTTTGTCTCAGTGGGTGTGTTTTTTTTGGGGGGGGGGCAGGGGGTGGGGTGTTTTATGACAGAACTAGGTGGCAGGTGATGGCTGCCTGACAGCTCTTACCCAAGGGTCCAGAAACATCCAAGAGTCATCTATTTCTCCAGCTTGGGGCCAATGGTTAACAAAGTAGACTAAAAGAAGGACTGGAAATTAAATCTGGTCCCTGGATTGTTGGGAGTCTGTGGTTTGTGGAGGCATACAAGGGACTGGACAATTCACATTTAGTACGTGGTTTCAAGCTGTTTATACTACTGTCGCATTCCCAGCTGGACAGCTGCAGGTTGACGGGAGAGACGTACTAAGTTTTCTTGGTTGGTTTCATGTTGTTTATGTACCAGAAATATCCTAAACCATATTGTAGCAAACATTAAAATGTTGTTTAATTTGAAAGCTTTTGGATGCTCTCGCAGCGGGCCACATTACACTTGTCTTGCCAGAGTCCCCCTTTACTTAATCTCTAACAGGGGAATTTAGCATGACCCTAGCCTGAAGTCCATTTTAAAAATAAACTCAGGTTGCAAAAAAGTTGCATTTTTCCCTTTGAGGAAACCTGCATGGAAGAACCTCCAACAGCAGGATGCCCTTCAAAGTTGTATCATTGTGTTGAGGTCATGAAACCTTTTTAAGTCAAGTAAGATGTGTAAGTGTGTAAGAGAGTGTAAGTGACCTCCTAACCTCCATTACACATCTAAAAGTGATAGAAACAAACCATTCCACTTAAGATCCCTCTTTGGCTTCTCCCCTGTTGCTCCTGCTCCCTCAGCTGGTCAAGGTGTGAAAATGTTAAGAGGGGTAACAAAGTGCTGCCCCTAAGGACCACGCTCACACATGCCAACAGATGCACAGTCAAACACGTATAATGAATGTATGAATGCACGGAAACAAACAGAAGAAAAGAGGATTATATTGCTGCATGGAGAAAGTATACACGTTTAAGGTAAAGAAAGACTGCTTTTATCTGTCCTCTGATAGAAATACTTTTTACATGCACTAGATTTATAAAGACACACACAGTTATTCTGTGGTAAAATTACCTTTAGGTCAGCGTAAATGTTTGAGCCAAACGCATAATTCATAACAAGAAAGACTGCTTCTGTCTGTCTGTGTGTCCTTGTCGGTCTGTCTGTCTCTGTCTGTATGTGTGTCTTTTTATGTGTCTGTGTGTCTCTGTCTGTCCGTCTCTGTTCTGTCTCTCTGTCTCGGTCTGTGTGTCTCTGTCTGTGTGTCTCTGTCTGTCTGTCTCTGTCTGTCTGTGTGTCTCTGTGTGTTTCTGTCTGTCTGTCTCTGTGTCTCTGTCTGTCTGTGTCTCTGTCTGTGTGTCTCTGTCTGTCTGTGTGTCTCTGTCTGTGTGTCTCTGTCTGTGTGTTTCTGTCTGTCTGTCTGTGTCTCTGTCTGTCTGTCTGTCTGTGTGTCTCTGTCTGTCTCTGTGTCTCTGTCTGTGTGTCTCGGTCTGTCTGTGTGTCTCTGTCTGTGTGTCTCTGTCTGTCTGTGTTCTGTCTCTGTCTGTGTGTCTCTGTCTGTCTGTGTTCGGTCTTTCTGTCTGACGATGATCAGCAGCTGGAAGTCTGAATCAAGCCACAACCAAGGAAAGTCACACTTTGAAAAACTCTCCGTAGGGAACCCTGGGGAAGTCGAGGATTACCAGTAAAAATAAAAGTGAGTTATGAGTGTACAAAAATATATAATTTCATTAAATGAAATGGTAGTTTGGAGCGTTTTTTCTCTAAAGCAGTAGAAACCACTTAGCTTTGAGAACTATATGTAGCTTCAAAGACCTTAAACCAGGGACGAAGGCCATGGGGGGATTAAAAACCCTCATAGAGCTAGGCATAGACATACTTTCCCTCTATGAGTCAATTTTGAATTAAATAAAAGAAAAAGCTGTTATAGATACACTTTGGTGCAATAGCCTGTATACCCTATAGGCAAATATGGAATTATTATGTATGTATGACTCTCCTTTTTATACTTTTTATGCTGAATAATGTGTAATATGGACCTGTGTCTGCAATAAAGCTTTATAATCATTATTATTATCATTATTATTATTATTATAAATACTGGGCTGTGACAGCCAGTGGTGATCTGGGCATGTATGAGTTTTAACTCTATATTGTTATTTGGCAAATAAATTATGGTGCAGCTTAGCTGATGTTATGGAGTAATCACAAAAGCAATGCAACTATTAGTGAGATTCATTTATTTTTGCCGTGAGTCATTTATTAAAAGAAGGCATTGCTTGTAATTACTCCAACGCCGATTACAGCATGACAACATATAATTTCTTATGTGAAGTCAAGGAACATCGAGTTTCTCAAACTTATAGACACTAAAAAAGTAACAAATATATATATGTTATACTGCATGTTCAACTTTTAGAAGAATGTATTTTGTTTAGTCTCTTATTGTCATTTTAGACTATCGTTTAATCGTCCCTCTCTACATGTGATGTTTTTGTTATTAGCACTATTTTTAGGATATTTACTGGATGATTCTTTTGAGTGCGTGTCTGAAATGTTGTATATTCCAATGTATTGTTCTGTCTCTGCAGCAAGGTGAAACGTTAAAGCAACACAAGAGATCTTTTTCTACCTTAAAATAATGTTTCAGTGGGTCATCAACTCGTGACAGGGTGAGCGGCACTTGTGCATTCGGCTATAACCGCACCACGCTAGTTTACCAGATTGGGTAGCGGATCTGGAGTTCTACTGAGACATAATGGGACACTTCCACTTCCAACCTGTAGGGGGACCGACGTGGGAAAAGTTCCCAAGTGTTGCTTTAAGTTAGTCTTCAAAAAAGTTGTGACAAATCTAAATCAAACATGATAAATTAAAATACAAAATCTGGGGCAACAGCGGCCTATTCACCTGTTCAGACAGAAAGTTACTAACTTTACATGAACAGTTTTGCTACGATAACTTGTCTGTTGTTCAAGACTTTATCCAATTGTATGTGTATTATACAGTAGCCACATATGTATAACTTTTAACCATCAGGGCTCTGATGGGGAAGAGATTTGTCCATCAGTTGTCTGTGACAGTGTACAGGTAAAGCTCAAGAATGTCCAGCTACATGACAGCCTATAATAAATAACAGTAAATAAAAACCAACATCCTGTTGGTTCAGTATGTTTATCTGTGTGGGTCCGGTGAAGGTGAATGTCTTCTGTCAGTGAGACGACATATTTACCTTGACAGATGCAGAATTAGTGTTTATGTATTGATATAGATAGACTTTGGTGGGCAGGTTTAGTGCCGTTAAATAATATCTGTGGTAAATATGATATTAAAAGGTCAATACGTTAAGGACACTTACTGTATATGACACGATTTCTGTCAGATATAACTGGTTTATAGTGACCGAGTATGGTTAGATAAACCAATGTTGTGTACTACATTCTATGCAAACTGGCCAGTTTACACATACTTTGAATATTAAAGATACTGCCTTTGAAATAGAGTGCAAATTTAAACATTAATCATGGTGCGTCCATGTGATTAATTGAGACTATTCTATTGATCTTGCACAACTTTATAATAAACTCACACGCGTTCAAAGTGATAAAACATCTGCGAGGTCACATCTTCTGTAAATTAGTAACATGTGTAAAGACTAACGCACACACTGCATGCGAGAATCCAACCTAACACTCAAGTCGTTAATCCTTTCAGATGCGCACACACACACACACACACACACACA
>NW_022605577.1:2168788-2169517 GCF_008692095.1 Etheostoma spectabile | reverse complement strand
CACACACACACACACACACACACACACAAGTCTTAGGTAGATTTTCAAAGGGGATTTCTACTTAATAAAAATCCAATTCAAGCTCCACAGGATCTGTATCCCACAGAGAGGGTGATGGTTTGAAGAAGAGAGAGGGAGAGAGAGAAGACAGCAGGAGAAATAATTAGACAGTGATGGAGACACAGAGATCACAGTGTACCAAACAGCGAGGACTCTTTTTTTTTTTTTTAGGACAGCTGCTACTGAAGACCTTTATGGAAAGAATAAACCCCCCAGAGATTCTGAAAAGCTGTACCAAAAAATAAAAAAGCCTGTAAGATGTACTGGGTCACTATTCAAAACTATGTTGAATTACTGTGATTATAAAATAACCAAGAACCAGCTGACAAATTGGATTTTATGTTGAGGGTCTTGCTGAAATATCAGTCCTGTATCAGAGAGCGAAAACATTCAGAGACCAACAACCCTGATGGGTATTTTTTAAAAAAGATATAGATTTTAAATAGATCTGGTCCGATACTATTTCTTGCTTCCCGATGCTGATTCTGATACCTGAACTTGTGGATCTGGCAAAGCCGAGCACTGATCTGATACCAGTGGGTCATATAATTTATTGTGTTTTAATAGCTGTATACTACTATCCCTGTATGGATGGGATATGACAAACACAAACAATGCCACAGAACTTTCTTTTTTCATCCAGTTTGACAGTCAGTTATAACAGAAAAA
>NW_022605577.1:2168330-2168778 GCF_008692095.1 Etheostoma spectabile | reverse complement strand
ATAAATAAACTACTTTAATGTAGATTTTCTTTATTATGTGGTATCGGATCAGTGCATAAACTCCAGTACTTCCCGATACCACGTTTTAGGCAGTATCAGAGGCGATACATAATACTGGTATCGGTATCAGAATATCTCTCATTTTAAGCAGAAGGAATGAAGTATTGGCTATTTGTCGGCTTCTTGAGCCATATGTTGCCAATGCACACATCTGTTTGAAGGGACATTCTAAAACACTTAACCTGAAAAAACTTAACATGGACAAAGCTCAACAGGGTTTAAAGTACCTAAACTTAACAAATAATAGGACTTTGGGTACGATATTTTTCAGGAAGACGAGCAATAGGAAAGAGAAATTTGATAATCATTGATTGTTGTTTAGGTTCATTAAACGTTAAGCTACATTCACGTTTTAGAATTTCCTAGTATTGAATTATATATATATATA
>NW_022605577.1:2167714-2168320 GCF_008692095.1 Etheostoma spectabile | reverse complement strand
TATATATATATATACATATATTGTTTTTTGGATCAAAAGCAATCTGTCCACCCACATTTACAAATAGCTGTTTGAAACCTTTTGACACATCTGTCTAGGTTAAAAACATTCCAATATCACTACAAATATAACATATTCATATGCCTAAGGCTTAAATAAATGTTCCAGTGATTCAATAACTAATCTGACAAACTAACTTGAGAGAGGCTTGAGAGTATCCCCTCATGATTTTATACACGTTAGAGTTGGACATTAATGAGTATTTTACTACTTCTAGTACTACTTCTGTATAGCGAGTACTAGCTGTATAGCGAGTACGAACTGTATAGCGAGTACTAGCTGTATAGCGAGGACTGGCTGTATACCGAGTACTAACTGTATAGAGAGTACTAGCTGTATAGCGAGTACTAACTGTATAGCGAGTACTAACTGTATAGCGAGTACTAACTGTATAGAGAGTACTAGCTGTATAGCGAGTACTAACTGTATAGCGAGTCCTCGCTGTATAGCGAGGACTGGCTGTATAGCGAGTACTAGCTGTATAGCGAGTACTAACTGTATAGCGAGTACTAACTGTATAGCGAGTACTAACTGTATAGAGAGTAC
>NW_022605577.1:2165498-2167704 GCF_008692095.1 Etheostoma spectabile | reverse complement strand
GTATAGCGAGTACTAACTGTATAGCGAGTAAACTTAAGTAAATGTGAAAGAACAACACTAAAAATGGATGGATCTTTTAAGTTCCAAATACTGCTGTGGAGCGTTCTCCTACACGGAAGACATACAGTACGACTTCACACCAAAATACTGCATCAGAATGCCAGAAGAAGTTCTCAAACCATTGGACAAAATGAAATTCGGAGCACTTATATCAGGGTTTTAAACCGTTTCTTTTCTTGCACCGTATCATTAAAATGGTACATGATGGATTACCGAAAGGAGGAATCAACATTCAATAGGGTCAAAAAGCTCTCGTCTCTGTGATTGTACTGTATATACGGTAGGCCCGCACGATTCGGGGAATCATGATTTTTTTTGCCTAGAATTGATATCACAAGTCTCTGCCACAATTTTTTTTGACCATGACAAAACAAAAATTGGCAGTACCAAACAGAATTTTTGGGCACTTATAGCACATTGTGCATCACCACAAGCCTGTAAACATAGTGTGACATAAACAACAATGACGTAAAGTAGTAGAGTTTGTGATGCAGTGGGCTCATAAAATTAAATGAGAATCAAAGTCATTAAAAAAGAACATTTAATTTAATCGTGAACAGGGTGCATCGAGATCGCGGTTTTAACGATTAATCACGCAGGCCTAATATACGGCTTAACTGCTGTCATTTCCCAATTACCATGATTGTATCCACTTGTATAAAAAGTCTATTTATCCAGGTATGAATGTCTCTTTGCATGTTTGCCAACTTTATCTCCAACAAGAAGAAAGAAAAACAACAACACACACTTGACATGGGGCATCAATGAGCATGCTTCCATTCCTCTTTTATTATTATCTCCCTGGCCTGCGCAGGGATATCAACCACTGACCTTTTCTTCCTCGACCCACTTCTCCAAACTGCTGTCATGTCTGCCCATGTAAACACAGTAAAACAGTTGTCGAGGTTTCTGTCTCATCCTCGTCAAACACCTTTCTCACCCTCTTCACCTCCTCTTGCTCTCCCTTTCCTCCAGTCTCTCCATCAGCCCCTCATCTCCATCAAGGTTGCACGCAAAAACGGTTTGTGATATTCATGAGGCCGCCCGGCAACAAACTGAGGCGAAAGCGAGGGGAAAAGAAAGAGCGGTCCATTCTTTATCATGCTTTCAACACATATTGATCATACTCTCACCTGTATTTATATTGGCAATCCCTCTCAACTCTCGCTGTCCCTCTACTCGCTCCCTCTCTCTTTGTCTTTCAACAGTGTTTGTTTGAAGGCACCTAGAGAGATTTGTGTGTGTGTGTGTAAGTTTGCACATTATGAAACTGATAGGAACACACTGTACTATAATGTGTGGTTCAATGTGTTTTAGCTAGTGTGTGTGTGTGTGTGTGTGTGTGTGTGTGTGTGTGTGTGTGTGAGAATGTGTGTGTGTTATGAGTGAATGGAGAGAGTGATGAAGACATGAACGGTGTGTTTGTGTGTTGACAGTGATAAAGACGATACTCCGATACTCCCACAAGGCAATATTCTTATCGGCTGGGGGTGTGTGTGTGTGTGTGTGTGTGTGTGTGTGTGTGTGTGTGTGTGTGATAACTTCCTAACGTCCTACTTTCTTTCCTAACATAACCACTTTTTACTTTACAGCACTTGCTAAGACACAGCTGTCACAACTGTACAACCTCACATTGTAAACAGACTGGCTCTCAGTCTGGTGCCAAACACTGCTGATTGCAATTTCAGCTGAAAGCCTAAACAGGTGTCTTGTTTTATACTAGTTGGTGAACATATATGGTACTTACATAGAGAAAGCTCAAAGCTTTTTTTGTATAACACCAAAAAAGAATGAAAAAATTATCCATTTGAGAGAAAAAGAGTAAAAGAGCAAAGATACCAACATGTCCAGGTCAGATGTGAGGTTACATACACAGCTGTAAAAAGGTGAAACACACCATATCTTTATCTTCAGAGTCCCCCGCCCCCCCACAACCCGCAGGCGTAGGGAAGCGGTTCTCTCGTCCACCATAGCGGCGCTCAGCCGAGGGCATGTGAGTATCCCCACACCCGCCCGGCGCCTCAAGAAAGGAGTCCAACCCCCATCCCGGAGTATGGTTCCAGAACCGAGATCTAACTGGTAGCGCTTCGCCTTCCGTACAAGTTCTGGCTCCTTACACCCACAGAGAGGTGACATTCCACGTCCC
>NW_022605577.1:2160064-2165488 GCF_008692095.1 Etheostoma spectabile | reverse complement strand
CTCTGCCGCCCGGGTCTGGTCCGTCGAGGCCCCTGAACTTCACCTTCGATTCCATGGGTCCGTGGGGGGGGGGAAGAGGGGTGCCACGTAGCTTTTTTGGGCTCCGTGACAAACCCGGCCCAACCAGGCGCTCGCTGATGAGCCCTGCATATGGGTCTGGCACCAGATGGGGGTCCACTGTCTCTCTTCCTGGTTTCTTCTTTTCCCAATCCACCTCCCTTCTCCCCCCATCCCTTCCCCTCCTTCCTTATTTCCCTTTTTACCCCATATTTCTATGCTAATTTCCACTTTGCGTCCCCTCCCAACTCCCGTCTCTCGTCCCTTTTTCTACTTGATTGCACCTTTCTCTGAATTTCTTGTCCCCTTCACCCTTTTCTCCTGCCATTCACATGGTCTTTTCATCCATCAGGTTACCTTAGCTCTATTCTTTCCTTCCCTACTTTGCTCTACCTTCTTCCCACCCTGTTTTTTGTTCTCTCCATCCATCACTCACACATTCTCCTGCATTTACCCTTATTATAATATTTCAATTCATTCATTCTTTCCCTAGTTTTCCACTCCACCGTTTTCCTCTCATCCATCATCTTTTCTTTCTCTATTGTTTTTTTCTTCCCAACTTATTGTTTACAGTTCATTTCCCCTTAATCCATCTTTGACCTTTTTAGTTTGCACTGACATTTCAGGTTTTATTACGGAGAAAATGATTTTATCGTTGCTAACTGGGCAAGTGAAAATAAATGAATAAATGGCTGTGTATTATCGGTATAATAGTTCCAGAGAATTTGACACGTTGGAGCCACTGTGCGGTATTATTCTGCTGCGGATTACATAGCTGAGGATGGCCAACAACTGCAAACACGACCACAGTCTCCCTCACGGATGGAAATCAGAAATATAAAAGACATTCTGTTGCACTCATTTGATCCTGCACCCCCTCCCACCCCCCCGTTATCTCTCTGTGACAGTTTGAAAGGGAATGATGACATGACGCAGCGCCTTTCTGAGACACACAAATGAAAAGACTAAAAGAGCTGAGAGAGAGAGACAAAAGGGACAGGTAGCGATATAGAGAGCAGTGAAGGAAAGACAGGCAGGTGGAAGGAAAGTGAGATAGAGGCCGACATCTTGCAGGGACAGAGGGAGACAGGCGTGGAGCGATAACTCCGATGGGCTAAAGGAGAAGACAGAGACGGACGGAGAAGAGAGAGAAAAGAGGGGAGAAAGAGGAAGAGACAGAAAGCCTGCCTCCTTATCTCACCCTTTCACGCTAGCACCTAATACTACTATCTGTCTGTCCGTGCGTGCGTGTGTGTGAATTTCTGAAAGTGTGTCTTTGTGTGCATGATGGACTTAAGGCTAATCAATCAATCAATCTATTATTTCTTAAATTCACTTAATCATTTAGTGTCAAGCAATCTTCTAACTGGAACCTTCACAATCATTAAACAGAGGAAATCACAGGGCCGGGTAGCGCCAAGGATTTCCCAAATCGATTTTAAGTCTGATTCACAAGGTCCCAATTCCATTATATTGTGTGATTTAATATCAATTATGTCGGGGAAACCAGTTTTGCTCGGACATAAAAAAGATAGGCATTGACAAGCAAGAAAAAAAACAAAAAACTCAAACATGTTTTATAATGCACCAGGTTAATGATCACATTAAGAATTCACCCCCTAAAAAAGGGGGCGGATTCAGCGCCTACATGGTGAAAAGACATATTTTAAAAGATCAATTTGGGGATTTTATTAATCAATATCAGATCACTCCAACAATGAATGATTTTAAAGGATCGGTCATTTTAACCCAGCCCTAGAAATGCATAACATTCTTACATTCGAAAGGCTGGAAGCAACAGATGTTTGCTTAATAAATGACTTAAAATATTAATAGCAAATCTAAAATGTTTCATCTGTCTGATGACTAATTGATAAAGCAAAACATTGTTCCAGTCCCAGTCTGACGGTAGTGTTTGCGTTTGTCCACTGTGTGCACAAATGTGTCAACTATTTCCAGATATGTGTGTTTTAATTTCCAGAAATGTGTTTATTGCCCACATGTTTATATAGTATTTGTCTTGTTTTGCTGTATAGTATTTGTTTTGCTGTTCTTAATTTATGAAAATCCCTGTGCGGCGTCCTTGAGTGCCAAGAAAGGCGTCTTTAAATAAAATGTATTATTAATATTATTATTATGTTGCCAGTGTGTTTGTGTGTGCAATACGGACTCACGGCAGTTTATGAAATTGTTATTTTTAATCAATCGATTGGTGTCCACGACACATTCATCTCGTTTTTTCCGTGCATCGGGACACGTTCCGCGGTCTCTGGGGGACGCCGCAACAATGGGGGAATTTAATGCCACATGTGGGAGACAGCGGCTGTCTCTGGGAGGCCGCGGTCTCTGGGAGACCGTCTCTGGGGGATGAGGGACTACAGTTGGGTTTAGGGAAAAAAAGAACAGGGAAAGGACAAGTCACATGCCGGGACGTACTACACTGTCTCTGGGGGACGCAACAACGGGGAAATCAACTGTCACCCAAGGGACACGATCCCAGGTCTCCGGGGTGAAAGTCCTGTGATGTTTGACCCCCCCCCCGACCAACCTCCCTGAGCGGATTCTCTGCTTTTCATGCATCTTGTTACCATAGCTGTGCTGTGATCACGACAGATGCTTCCCATTACACTAAGTTATGGAACCCAATTGGGTTTTTGATTTTTGTCAAGCCATATGACAATTCATTTCATCCCACCGCTTTAATATTCACGTTCATTTTCACACCGTAGTCCACATTTATTAGTGAGCTTTGTCATTTCTATTCTTCTGGCTCACACAAAGTAACATTGGTGAATCTTAAAGGTCCAGTTTATAACGTGTTTAGCTGTTAATTATCAAAATAGGTGTTGCTCATTCACAAACTCATCCTTTTTCATGAATATCAACCACCACTGTCAATTCAAAGTATTCCTATTGGCTTGAAATTTCAGCTGTCACATGATAAACTCACAGATGCTGCTAATGCTGCTAATGGGTATTGTCGCTTACCGGCCCCAGCAACACTGAAGGAGGAAACCTGGGAGACCATACATATTCAAAATTTCAGGAACAAGAGTCTTCTTCTTTGCCCAGAAAAAGGAGAAAAAAGGGGTTGATTGCGATTTATGATTTCAACTCTAGATGGGAGAAATTCCTACATTGGACCTTTAAAGTGTGACTAATAAATTACTTAAATATGCCACTTTTTACAGAATATCTCAAGAATTTAATGGATTTTATTGAAATAACTTGACTAGTTATGTCTTGTTTTTGCTTATATTTTCATATTTTAGATGGACTTCCAAACCCCTTTCTAAGCTGCTAATAGTACTGCATTAGCAATACATACACTGTTTTAAAGGATGAATTTGTCAGGGGATGGGCAAATGACTCCTCAAGCACCGTTGCTCTTTCTTCCTGAATTGTTTTTAAAATACATTTTTAATACTTATATCATGAATCTATCGTTAATTATAGCACTTTTTTTCCATCTGTTGCCTGTAGCCCACATCGGTATAATAACATTAAGCATCATGAATTGTGTTTATGACCCACAGCATTACGGAATAATGAGACAAACTGAGGAGAGGGAAGATGTGGGGGGGGGGGCAGAAGGGAAAGGAAACAAAACAGCTAAATAACACAAAAGGAGAAAAGAAAAGGGAAAGAAAAGAAGGCAAAAGAAACCAACAGTTGAGAGAGAAAAAAGAAAAAGGGATGAGGAGGAAAATTAATGTAGAGGAGAGAAAAAGAGGAAAATGAAGAACATAGCTGCGGTTGCTGATGTAAATCGCCCCCGGGCTAAAACAAGATGATAATTAAAAATGTACCGCAGGGTCACACCGTGACTGGGTGTGTGTGCGCATGTGTGTGAGAAAGATCGAGAGAGAGCGTGAGTGAGTGTGTACAGTGTGTGGGGCGCCTTTATTGCTGTGTGTGTGTGTGTGTGTGTGTGTGTGTGTGTGTGTGTGTGTGTGTGTGTGTGTTGTGTGTGTGCATGTGTGTCCATTAAAAGGTGTCCCTGCTGCAATCAGTGTACAGAGGCCTTAGGGCCTATTTGTTACTACATCAATCTGGAGTAAATGGAAACACACACTCATACAAACACATTTCTGCCTACAGTGCTAACGTTGTCGGAGAGACCATCGAACAGCGGGACACACACACACACACACACACACACACACACACACACACACACACACACACACACACACACACACACACACGGCAGGGAAGGAAGCCAGCAGCGGGCCCACATCCGAACACATACCGTTTAGTACAGGCTGATCCCAGTGAGATCCCTTTATTTTTTGGGGGGTAATTTCTGTCTTATTACTTATCAGAGCTTTTTTTGTTGTTTACAAAGAAGCTTATTGATTTCTATTCACATTGCTAGTTGAAAGCATCCTTTTACTTCCATGCTGGTGCTCACTGTGCTAGAATGATGTGTCTGAACCTGATGTAAATTGCCAATCCAAACATCCTGTCCTCTCAATCTGAAAATCACCCAGTGAAGTCAAATCAAAGCGAAAAGACTACATTTGAAAATGTCATGGTTTTGACTATCGGCCAGTTCTCATCAGTAGATAAGGAAGCGCTGTAGCCAGCGAGTCCTGTGCGGGTTCTGTAAATGTTTTAGCACAAAGTAAATTGGATTGACTACGTATCTGCTCATAAGTCACTGTTATAGTATTCACTGACTAGAGGAGATGAAAGGATAAAAACGCAGCGGGACAGGGATAAAGGGCAGAGGACGGCGCAAAGGCACCATCTTTTAATTGACTCACACAAGACACTGAATCCTCTCCAGCTCTAGGCCTGCTGTTCTGTGCGTGAACCTAACCTCTGATTCCCCTATGGACAGAAGCAATATCCCTCCAGGGTGCGCTAAAGCATCTCTTTATCAAGCTCCCAAAACAAGGCTTGGTGAGTGATGAGGTGATTCTAATTCTGGCCACAGTCGGAGTGCAGGTCTTGTGAGGCCTACTGGCAAAAAATACTTTTTAAATACATGATCACAACAGAACTGGTCTTTATGGGCGCCCAGATAGCTCAGTTGGTAGAGCGGGTGCCCATATATAGAGGTTTGTACCTCGATGCAGCGGGCTCAGGTTTGACTCCCACCTGGAGCCCTTTGCTGCATGTCATTCCCCCCTCTCTCTCCCCTTTCATTTCTTAAGCTGTCCTGTCTAAAAACCCTAAAAAAAGTCATCTTTGAAAAAAGTAGTCTATGTGCACGACGTTCCACTTCTCGGATTGCTCCGATGCCGGTGGAAATTCCGCTGGATGTCCCTCTTTTCGGCCGGATGTCCGTTACATTCCTTTTTCTATTTGTTGTAATTTTAAACTCTGGTGGATTTCTGAGGACTATGGTTACCTGGTCCT
>NW_022605577.1:2143312-2160054 GCF_008692095.1 Etheostoma spectabile | reverse complement strand
CAGGGTAAATCCAGACAGCTAGCTAGACTATCTGTTCAATCAGTTTTCTGTTACGACTTAAACAACCTTTGAACGTACACATGTTCCACCAAATCAAGTTACTTCCCTTAGGCTATTTTGCAGCGGCACCATGGCTCTGTCCACCGCCCAACTGGTTTAAAGAAATGTCGATAAACCAGAGACGTTTTTATTTAAGTAAATGGAACCATTTCTGCTCTTACATTAGATTAAGGGATATGATAGGGGAAATGTAAAGAAACAAAAATTGAGGTGTAAAACATCAAATAACATCAGATAAAATATCAATTATTCAATTACAATGCTTTGCAGAATCACCATCAACATCAAGATAATCATGACTTCAGCTACTCAGCAGAGGCTGGGGTTCCGGCTTTGTACAGTATTTATACCTGTATATTAAATGCTAGAAAGAATTTCTGTGACAACAAAACCTATTAAATAAGGATGTGTCGACTAGCAAGACCTTCCTCCGCAGCGCTGTGGAGGAAGGTCTGGCACTGTGAGACTACCACAAAAGAGACGACTGTGAAGGAAGTCAGCAGACACTAGTCTTGCATTGCCAGACCTGTCTCCACAGCACCGGTCAGCCCTGGACTAAGGTCTGGCTACACTACCTACCTGTTAGGGAAAACACTCTGGCTTGTTTGTATTTCTTTAAACAATTCACAGCAACCCCCGATAGAGATAACGAAAAGGAAGGACCATCTGGCACGTGAGAGACATGGACATCAGGCTTCATCCCAGCAATGTACATTCGTTCAGCCGGACTAGCCGACACCGTCACAAGACGCAACTGTCAACAAAAATGTTGTCAAGATGATTATCCCAGAAGTCTGGCTGAACACACTCACCGGACGGCAGCTAGCAGCTAGCAGCTACTACCGAACTACTGTTCTTTGGGAGGGGAATAAACTTCATGATGAGGAAACCTCTAGATGACTTATACGTTTTCAGCTCTGCTGTTCTGATCACTGGGAGTCTACCACTTGGGACTTTAATGCAGAAAACTTCTTTCTCCGATAATGTATTTGACAATGGTTAGGTGCCATAAACGGGTGAAGACATGTGTGTTTCGGATGCAAAGTGTTAGCATCAGTACTGAAGGGACAAAAAAGACCTCTACTTACAGGAACATCATGAACACAAATCACCATCATCAAATCTATGTAGAATTGGCTAGTTAAAACAGAGGCATCTCTCCACTGCACAGAGTAGTTATTTTTTTTTTGTGTCACTTTGTAGCACATACACCTCTACGGCAGGACTCCAACCAACCCCTTGCATCAAGTATAATTCCAGTTTTCGTGTTCATTTATGCCTGAATGTCACCCTACAGAGCCACTTAAGCAAATCCATCTCTGTTGTGACAGGGCAAAAAGTGTCCATGGTAATGTCACCATGAAGAAACACCGCAGAAATGAGCACTTTGCACCAAAGATGGCAACAGCATTTTTAAAAACAAGGACCTTGAGGATAATCATTTCAACCTCGGAATAAAGAGACAGAGAAGAGCTGTTGGTCCTTACCAGGCGTGATTTCTATCGTGGTGTCTTGCCTCTGTGGAGGAAAAAGGACCTTGGGAGGCTGAGTAGTCTGCAGAGCTGTGAGAGAGAGAGAGAGGGAGAGAGAGATACAGGGGCAAGGTTGATTATAAGGAGTGTAAGAACATTTTAATGAAATGAGTTTTGGACTGGTGGACATATATCATGACAATATGGGCTTATCATTTCTACACAAAAAGTCTTAAATCCAAAGAAAATACAAAGGAAAAGGTGGAAATCCACTTCATTTCTCAAATCACACACACACACACACACACACACACACACACAAACACATATGTGTACGGCTGGCTTGAATAGAACAAATGGAAAGGTTGTTTTAATTGTTGACTAGCAAAGTTAGAACATTAGGTTTACTGCAGCAATTTGCCATGTGTCAAGCACAAGGTTGTTTTTTTTAAATACAAACAAAACAAATTAAGCCAACAACTTTAATGTACCAGCATTTCTGTCAACCGAAAAACAGCCCACGGACCAGGTGCTGTAGTAGACAGAGCTCAGAGAGTTGGAGAGTGACATATAATAAGGTTAGTCTGAGATTTACGTTGCAATGTGGCTAGCTACACAGCACACTACTTTAAAAAGAAATACCCAGGGAGAGTGTCTGCCTTTGCTCCACCAACTGATCACTGCCCTGCACCACAAAGCCAAATCTAAAGGGTCTGGAGCCCATCGACACTCACACCCACGAAATGCCGACTCAGCTCAGCGCTCAGCTTCTCACACCTCCTGATTTCTTTGTCGTCTCTTTGCCAACTCACGGTCTTTCAACTCTGACGGCCGGCAGTCACTCTCTGCTTCCATTTGATGCACCTCTGGATTTCACCTCACCGGATTATGAACACCAAGCCTCTCTGCTGTCCGACACCTTTTCCCCTCAACACCTCCAAGTTTCTAATAATCCTCTGATGTGTTTCAGCACTGCCACTCTTCTCTGAAGGCTGTGTTACAGCACATGCAACGTGCTCTGTGCCTAGGATTGAGAAGTTGCTATCTGGTGTCTACCAATTCCTAAGGATCATCTAACAATCACCTTCTATACTGGTGGCTTAACAAGATGACTGGTACATATACTATATTGTCTGTACGTTTAATGGGAACATAAAATTGGCTTTGGCGTAAAAGAGCACAGAAAAATAACTATCCACACTTTACTCATGCAAGCATTCTGGCTCTAGCTATGGCAATGTTAGAGGTTTTGGTCAACAACTTTGGTACATTTTGAAATATGTGAACATCTACATAGGTAAGAGACACACACACATGTATTGATCCTTTTGGAAATTCATCTTGCACCATACAGTTCATCAGACAGACAGACAACAATAGACAAAACCAACTACCTCTACATTATAAAATAGTAAAGTGCAGGGTCATTAGCACAAGTGGGCTATCTTCTGCCTGATGACAGTACCTCATACGCCTGGCATAGGGGATGTAGCCAGTATTTCCTCTATGTTCCAGGCGTATTGGACCCATACAACCCGGTCTCACTCCCAACTCGTAAAACACTGACGTTGTATGATGATGTAGTATTAAGAGCAGCAACAGTAGTGAGTAGTATGAAAGGTAAGGAGGTAAATTGGGATGGGTCAAACACAGGACTTTCACCAGTGTGTCTGGTTCTTGTCCAGCTTGTAAGCCCACCCACGATTTTTTCCTAAACCTAACTGTCCCGTTCTTGTGCCGCATGTCAGTCAAACATATGTCGAGACCCATAGCGTCAAAAAATGATGCCATAAGCCCTGACCAAATCGCTTGTTAATATGATGCCAGAAGGTTTGACACTGAAGGAGACTTTCTGTGTCAGTAATAAAGGCACCTGACCAAGCGTTGCTTTTTGACACGCTGGCTGTCAGACCGTGCTGTCCTCAAAAGATGAATACTAATGACCTCAGTGGTCCTCTGACTTTTCCTCTAGCACCACCATTACATTGACATTTGTAGTTTTCATGTGTCTTGACCAGGCCCTGAACTTTTTTGTCCACCTGCAACAGTGCCACTTTTTACCAGCCACTTGTTTTGCCTTATAAAGGTGAAAAACAGGAATTGCTGTGTTTCTATGAGCCAACTAGTGGACATTGCGCCGTCATCACATGCTGTAGTAGGGGGGCCCGCCTTGATAATCACACATAATGGCATTCTTTCCAAATCTGGACTGGGACAACAATGATACAGTTTGATAAAGTACTTATTGGACTTTAACTTATCATTGCACCTTCAGTAATATAGTTGTCCTCAATTTAGGTTATCCTGTACATCTCATCTGCGTTTTTTTCCTGCATCCCACGTGTTGACAGGACGTCTTTCGCTGTACGTTTGTTGGTGAGATGTTCAAGTCCCACATGTCTTCATATCAGAAACAAGGAAATGAATTTGACCCGTTCTCACTCCCGATTGGTCAGTGGCTGCACGTGGGGCTGCTGGGATTTTCGCGAGTAATGAAAATGTGATAGGGGCCCCGGCTGTCAATCAATGTCTTCCAGTAATGCGGACCCCTGATTGGTCCGGGCCAGTAAGCAACTGCGTATCACCCTGCTTACCGATTGTTACACGTCACTCAATTCTCAATGGCTACCAGCCAACGTGGCAGTTAGATTGACAGTGTTACCCACCAGCATTTGGCGGGTGGGCGGGTGTTAATTTCATGCCCTTGCCTTGACAACTATTGGATGGTTTGCCAAGCAAAGCAGTACAATTCATGTTCCCCTTAGGATGAATTCAGATTTTTCATCTAGCTCCCTAATTTGGTCAAAATCTTAATTTGTCAGATACTCTGGTTTTTGACCAAATACCTGCAAAACCGCGTAAGGTCCGCTGCAGGCTGTGCACACCTAGTCTTTAGTTTCCCATGTTGGTCAAATGCTCTTTCTGTAACTTTTTCAAAGTGAACGTTCCCATTAACATTCCTTGGAGATACCATTTTTCTTTTCTTTTCCACCTTGTACCCCAATAACCCTGTCAATACCTCAATCATTCCCTCCCTCTCTCTGTATCTCTGATAAGACTGATAGTTTCATTTGCATTCTGAAGGGGCCGCTGCACCCTTTTGAGATTAATGAGACAACCCTTCACCTAGACCTACAGTACTCCCCCCAGCTCTTTCCTCTATCCCCGCCCTATACCTTACCTTTCTTCTTTGCTTTGTCACTATTTCCCTGACCATTCTCATGTACGGTGGGCCTTAAGTTATTGCTGCCTTTCAGAGCAAGAGTAAACATTCATATTACTAGTAAAAAGAATACAGTAGATGTGGAAATTGGTCTTTTACTTTTCAATCAGTCCAAGCCTATTGTGTTGGAAAATTGGGTTTTAGGATTTGTTTGCATGGCAGAAGACACTTTTTAAGGCTTTAGGTTGTAATTAAATTTGGTTGGGTCTACACTTGGGCTCCTCGATTATGGAAAAATTGAACTGTGAAATTTTCCTTACTACTTTTCCCGTTTGAACTTTTTGAATTCCCGTTAAAATAAATATCAAAATATCTTCAAATGATGGTTCAATAAGTTTAGCCTTTGGTAGGGGGAAAGGGTGCATGTGAGACAACACTTTACTTAAAATAAATGTTTTTTTCTGGATTACATTGTTTTTGTGATCATAAGGAGAATAAATCTTGAAATCACGATCACAATTCAATTAATTGCACAGCCTTAGTATTGTGACTGCCTGATATTTTGGGGACTTGTTGTGGACTTGGCTGTGTCAAAGGGAGACGGAGGCACAGTAGGAGCTATGTCAGGAGTGATTAAGTAGTGGTGCAGTGCGTCTCTCCTACATACGGCTGTGTCTTTATCAAGTGGCACGCCTAGCAGATCCTACTGAAAAGTCTGCACTGCTGTTTTGTGTTTAGGTCTTTTGATATACAGAAGGTCCCTCCAGGAGAAAAGAAAAGTTCTACTAATACCATTACCACTGTAAACAGCATTATTGTGTACCATCTGGACCTAACTGGACACTTTTTCCAACGGTCTTGTAGGTCCAGACATTCTGAAAGCTGAGCAAAACTCTGTCACAACACAAGATGCTACAACACTAGGGCTGTCATTCTTCTTCTATAAGACCATTCTAATTGAATTTGTTCTTTTGCAGCGTGTTATTAATATTCTAATATGTTCTACACTACTCAAACTTATGCATTGTCAATGCCACTATAAGCATGTGGTTGTTGTTACACGTCCTGTCCACTAGAGGGACTTCCATTCATTTTCCACTGCAGGCACACAGAGACATACACAAATTTGACAGAGTACTCTGTAATGAAACATTAACTATTGGATTGACGCTCTCTGTTGTAAAGGCCAAGGGGGTAAGCCTCCTATGCCGCCATTTTAATGCTACGAAGCACTTACCCGCCATTAGCATTCCATTGACTGCCATTCATTTTGACGTCACTTTGTTAGCAAATAAATTGACATCTGAAGGGTTTAAAAATTATTTGTGCATTGTTTATTTCTAAAGAAACACAATGTATAAAAGGCTCCATTACCTTGTAGCTCAAGTTATGGCTCCGTAGCAGACGTTTTTGTCAAAATAGGCTAACAAATGTGTCATAACCAAGCGACTTATTGTTGCACAGTAGAGTAATTACCGTAAAGTACAGGGTAAACTCGCAGACAGTTTGGGCTTCCATTAGCTGTTTAGGTTTAATTACTACTGCTTCTAACATCCTTCACTGGTCTCCGTCCAGAACAACTGGATCTTTTTCATTCATTCATTTTGGCTCGGTGGATGTTGATTTTAAAGTCGTGTTAAAACTATTTCCCATCCTTCTTCTGACTTCCATTTCCCCGTTACATGGTACATAATGTTAGCTCACGATGCCTTGTGTTTCTCACTTCCGTAACTTATTGTTCATCAGACGTGACATGAGAAGAGGGAGATTAGCTAACGTTAGCCAACATATTTGTAAAAAAACAAAAAACACCAAATCACATTCAAACCGTTTTGATTTTTTAACTACTCAAATTATATTTGACTTTTGGAATTTGTTCCGACAGCTCTAACCAACACCATGTGCCATTAACTCACACAAGCCAGCTCTTTCTAAAAGAGATAGGACATTGTGGGTCTATGGAAACCTAAATCTGAATATCAAAAGGTGTGCTGAATAGATGATAATGATGGGGCTGCTGTTTACTTTTAGCACACAGCTTCACACACACACACAGACACACAGACACACAGACACACACTTAATTCTTTCTTGTCTTGAAAATGACAGCATGCTGTTGATATGGAAATGTGTGTGTGTCTGCATGCATGTTAAAGGCTGATTTCAACCAAACAGTCCCAGGAAGTAATGATTCACAGAAAAGTAAACACTGCAGCTCCCTTTATTATGGCTGCGTGGTTCTACCGTGTCTGAGGGTGTGTGAAGATTATGCAAAGCCTCATCTTGGACTGAGACAAGAAGTTTGAATGTGACGAGACAATGATTAGACAACGCAGCTACGGTGGGGAGCGTTGTAAATGATTGTTGTGCGACTCCGATGTTCGAATAGATGGCGCAAAGAAGAAGTTTTAAATGTGGAAAAGGAGAAATGCCACAAAAGAAGGATACCTTTTGACAAAGTAGAGAGGATCTGCTGATTTTTCGGCTTTAGTGAATAACTGGCACAATTAGCAAATAAAGGTAAAGCTATGACAAAACAAAATGTTGTATAATGTGAAGGAGGTGGCTCATAGTAACTATTTTAGAATTATTTTCAGCATCTTTCACTCCCACAGCTCTCTTAGCATTGTTTCCATGTTTTCAGCTAAAGAGCTGTGATAAACTCACTGTACACTACATGCCAGGCACTTAACAACAGACAGACACAGTTGGTAACTATCTGGTGAACATACTGGAGAGTTCAGCAGCTAAAGAGCCAGATATTTCCCTTCAGGAGTTGGTGGAGACAAAAACAGAGCTTGAGGTAGAGTGATTACTGGACTTTCGTCAGGTGGACACAAACGCGACTCTAAATTATTGTCACCATGGCAATGTGGTCATGGAGACACCGACTTTAGCAGGAGACAGTTTTGAGTACTTGGCCAGGTGATTATATGTCTGCGGCCAGATTTTGTAACCTCAAATGCGTCGCAATCATGTAATATGCAAACATGAAACCTTACAGGTGTGAAGCTGAGATCAAAATAAAGGTTGACTTGGAAAATGGATGTCCCAACAATGGTGCCAAGAGTATGGGGATAGGAAGTAGCCCCTGCAATTTGGTGTCACAGCTGGTGTGTGAGCCCATCCAAGCTCTTTTTTTCCTTTTAATTTTTGGAAATAAAGTTGCACATTTGCATCCCAAGTCCAAATATTGCAAATAGTGACCACTATGACTTGAATTATTGCAACACAAACTAGATTGTTCCTGGGACAGTAAAAAGTGCCCTGGTAGTTCACCGGGTAGGGTGAGTACCATTAAGGCTCAGTCTTAACTGCAGCTGCTGGGTTGGATTCCAGCCTTGGGCCCTTTGCTGGATGTCTTCCCCTCTGTCTGTTTCCTCTCATTTTTTTGTCTTAATTAAAGCATAACATACCTTAGAAATACAAATACAGTATCTTTAAAAAAAAAGAAGCAAAGACTCAACTTTTTTTAAGGGTGGAGACCAAAAACTATGGTCTTGTAACCAAAAGTGGAACCCAGCTCTGTAAGTCAAAATGCAAGGGTCCTGGGTGGTGCTAGCATCAAAATGTTAAAAAAAAAACATGAATTGCTGGAGCACATCAGACGTCACACTCGCATACAGTGTAGTAACAATTTGATGGTCAGGTTTAGCCACCCTCTCGGCGTGTCAGTGCATAGGACAACTCAAAGGACCTTATGTGATCTATATATTAATTATGACCAGACAAATGAATTACCAACACCACATTACTGTGCAAAGACTCAGTAACTTGAGTTGTCTCAGTGCAGGGCTGCGCTCTTATTTCAGTTTCAACTTTCAGATGATTTAACCTGTTTCAGGTAGGTAGTGCGGTGCAGTGCAGCACATTAGGTCGGACGGATCACAGGATAATCACTAGACAGACCTTACAGAGAATAGTCAAAGTTTGTTTTAGTTCTCATCTCCTACTGCAATGTAACAGGGAATATAAATCTGGCAATTTATTAAACTTAAAGGTGTGCACGCGCGTGCATGAGAGAGTGTGTGCGCGCGTGCATGTAGGCCTTCTGATATGAGCTTAAATAAAAGTAAAGTTTGAGTGACTTTTCTGTGATTTAAGAACACGTTGACGCTATCTGAATCATCCTGATCTGATAATTTTAGCTCACCAGGTGCTCCAACTAGATTAAAACAAACACTGTCTTATTGCACACTTTATCTCCTCAGATGGAATGAACACAGCTTGCATGTCAAACCAAATGTGACCTTTTTTTTTACATTTTGAAATGGCATGACCGTAAGATTCACAGCATGGGGAAAAGAACACAAGACGACATTTGTTAACATTTTCAAATAATATCCACAATGATACAACTTACTCAGTATGATGTTGTTAATCTTTGCTGAATGTTTTGTACTGCAAATGGAATGACCTTAGCTTATTAAGCATCAGTCCAGTGAAACTATCACACTTTGTCTCGTCTGACCTTTGACACATTGGACCTTTTATTTTGGCGCAGTGGGAGAGTTTTTAAATCTCATTCGAGAGACATTTTGCAGAGTAGTATAAACTCATAAGGGCTGTCATAGGCATTCACACGAGAAAAAGGGCTTTATATTAAACCTGTCAGAACCGATTAGTATGCTGGAGAATGAAAAACTGTGCTCAGTCATGGTTCAGGTTCACAAATAACAGATAATAATATTTATAAGTGTGTAGTTTCCTCTGAATAAAGATATGTTTGTCTAGGTCTTGTAGATATGTTGAATGATTTAAAAACAGAAAATAATTTGCATTGTTTACCTTATACAAGATTGCAAAAGTCTACTTTTTCTAATTTTTTTTAAAAGATTATTTTAGTGGGGCTTTTTTATCTGTTTTCATTACAGAATGTCAGAAGATAGATAGGAAAGGGGGGGGGGGGGGGGGGGGGGGGATGACACGGAGCAAAGGGCCTCAGGTCGGCCTCAAACCCGGGCTCCTACAGGTCTACATGGGACGCATGCTCTTACTGGGTAAGCTAGAGGTCACCCTCTAAATTTTGTATTTTGTGCGTGCATTGTTCAAAAAAACATTGCTCCATAGCACTACTAGTGGTCAAAATCTAAAAAGGGCACATTTAGGCGTTTTAAGTCCTATTTCAAGTAACTACAGAAGTCAAAAATTGTGAAGAAGTAAAACACCGCATTCTCATAAATGGGTCTCGTATGATTTGTACGAAAACGTATGCATTCCAATTCATATGATATCCTACGAAATTAGGCGACTGTCAACTGGTCACATGGTTTAGCTGAGAAAAGTTCACTGTTAGCCGGGTACTATTCACCCCGAGGTTCCTGCTCTGTTTGTTTAAAATAAATAATAATAATAAAGAACTGCCATCTGGTCAAATTTTAATGATACGTTTAAAATATATTTACAATAACTTACAACAATTTCACCAGTCAACTGCTGTTAAACAATAAAAACGAGATTGCAGGATAGTTCGTTACAACAATAATATATGCACCATGAGCTTACGCGTTGCAATTGAACGCACCATTAAGTCCTGTTGGTGTTGTTTCTCCGCTAGTGGTCCTGGGGTCTCATGTGCAGCTAGGCTTCACTGTGTCTGTGGCTGCAGATTGTTGCGTTGGATCCTTTCCAGTGAAATACAGCTACATGTCAGACCGTTTAGCTTTTTAACATTTTAACAGCATTTTAACTGTGTTTAACCCTTGTGTTGTCCTCGGGTCAAATTGACCCGTTTCAAAGTGTTTTATATCCGAAATATGGATTTCTTTCAACCAAATTGCCCAAAAATAACAAATGATTCCATACAATGTTCTTCAGGTAAAATCAAGGATTACTTTCATCTTATAGCATTTGAATTCTTTTTTTTTTATGGTTTCAAAACAGTATCCGGACTAAACTTTGACACATACCCATCTGTGATCCTATTAGTCTAAATAATTCAAAATGTCTGCCTTTTTTACCTAAAAATGTGTGTATAATTGAATATAAATGAGGTTTGATGACCATGAATTCCAAGAATAAGTGTAAAACCTATTATTAAACAAGCTCAGGTTTTAAAAAAAAGCAGCAACAACATGGAAAAAGTGACAAATGAATAAGAAAAAGCACAAAAAAAAATGTTCATTTTTGACGTGGAAGGACAAGTTCATGGTTAACGGGAAGACAACACAAGGGCTAAGCCACCTACTAGCTAACGCTAGGCTAACGTTACCTGCTGTCAAGTGTAATTTTAACAAGTGTCACGTGCAGCGATGTTTCTGTTGCCTGTAACGTGTCTCAGGGCACCAAAGTGCAGCGCAGGCATTTATTTGGGAGCGCAATGGGGCACCAAAATCTGCATCGTCATCCGGTCTGGCAGATAGCGGTCGAGCTATCTGTACCCCCACGGGTTCCCTGGGTAAAAATCTTGTTTTCCCCGGACACAAAATTCACTCGCCTGCTTAAAAGCCCGGTGTTTTATGATCGAACACCCGTCCCCCCCGACCTCCTCCCTATGTTAATCCAGAGCGCTCTTATTCAGCCGCAGTCACTGCGGTGCATTCAGCAACAAATGTGTGGAATGTATACAAATTACAGTACTTTACTTTAAGTAGCATGAGAGCAGCCTGAGTAAACAGTGCAATTTTTCCCTTTGAAATGATGTGGAAGAGAGTAATACAAATAGCATGAGGGAGTATACAATTAGAAAGTAGCCGAGGAAAAGAAATCAATTGAGGTACAAGAACCTCACAAATTGAAGTAAGCAGACATTTTCGGCTTGGACTAAACAACCCTGCCAGCCTTGTTATCTTTAAAACAAGTGAAAAAAGTGTATATTTGGTGCTGTTCAGTGTGCATAATCAGATATATTATATTCCGTACATCAAATTGATTCGACCTTTTGGGGAAATATGAAATGTCTGGCAGAGAAGCGGGAGACATTCATGTTTAGTCCTCATCCATTTAGACTTGTATGCCATGCCCTATTCACAGTGAGACTAATTTTTTCCCTTTCAGAATACATTCTAATTTTCTTTGGGTGTAAATCGGTCCCTCTGAGAGTGGAACCCTGAGGGAAATTAAAATCATTTCCCTGGTTTGGTGCAAAGCAAATAGCCAGATGCTGTGTGTTAGCAATGTCCCATTAATGAATACGGAGTGAAGCTCTGATGTTAAACAGATAAATAACCGAGTGATTGTATCAACCAGCTAAAGAAATAATTTGGTTACTGTGCTTGCTATCCTTGTCTTTCATTTCTGTCTGAATCCCTCACATCCTTTATCTTTTCAATAATTCTTTCTCTCCTTTCATAGCTCCCTTTTTCCTACATTCAACTTGTTTTTTGTAACCTGACCCGCCAGATGGATCGTTACACAGAACCATCTAAGAAGTCATAAAACTGTTTGGGAAAGGCCAGGCACTTAAAGAAAAATGTATATACCTTGCAGGTGATTGGATGAACCATCTGTCCATCATGTTCGCTATTATTTATAACTGATAGCGTATTTTGAACGTCACACATCCATGGTCTCACACACACCTAAACTACATCCGCAGCTGCCAGTACTCACCGGACGCCGATTGGTTCGGTAAGCTGGTTATTCAGACAGAAAAGGCATAACTTGAAGCCTAGTCTATAATCACGATGTTCCACTTCCGGGATTGCTCCGGTGCTGCCGGAAATTCCGCCTGATATGCTTCTTTTTATCGGCCGGATGTCTGTTATCTACTGCTTTCTTTGTGTAGTAATTGTAAACTCCGGTGGATTTATGAGGACTATGGTTACCTGGTCCTCAGATCTCTGCAGGGTAAATCCAGACAGCTAGCTAGACTATCTGTCCAATCAGAGTTTTATGTTGCACGACTAAAACAAGTTTTGAACGTACACGTGTCCCACCAAAACAAGTTCCTTCCCAAGGCTATTTTTCAGCTGCACCGTGGCTCCCATTCCGTGCTTAGCGCCGCCCAAGACGATTGTGATTGGTTTAAAGAAATGCCAATAAACCAGAACATGTTTTTCTCCCATCCAGGAATGCTCTGTGGACTAGCCAGACCCTCCTCCGCAGCGCTATGGAAGAATGTCTGGTAATGTGAGACTACTTGAAGCCTAACAATGTGGATTTTCATATAATATGTGCTATTCTCCTGATATAGCGTGAATCCAGCTGCTGTCCAAGGTTATTTATTTTGTTCTTTTATAAATCTGGAGGACCTTGAATGCAGCAGAGCAGAGTTAAGGCCATTACAATGTGTAAAGGTTCCAAGACATGGTGCTCTTTGGATGCTGTTATATAGACCTTAGTGGTCCCCTAATACTGTATCTGAAGTCTCTTTTATATACCCCTTAGTGGTCCCCTAATACTGTATCTAAAGTCTCTTTTACATAGACCTTAGTGGTCCCCTAATACTGTATCTGAAGTCTCTTTTATAGACCTTAGCGGTCCCCTAATACTGTATCTGAAGTCTCTTTTATATAGACCTTAGTGGTCCCCTAATACTGTATCTGAAGTCTCTTTTATATAGACCTTAGTGGTCCCCTAATACTGTATCTGAAGTCTCTTTCCCAAAATTCAGCCTTGGTGCAGAATTCCAGCCACTAGAGCCAGTCCCACAATGAGCTTTCCTTAGTATGTGCCATTTCTGAGTCTGTAGCTTATGAGGAGGGGGGAGGGAAGGTGGGGACTTATGACCTCAGAAGGGGCAAGATTTCAGGTCTATCTGAGCTTTCATTTTCTCAAAGGCAGAGCAGGATACCCAGGGCTCGGTTTACACCTAACACCATTTCTAACCACTGGGGGGGCCCATAGGCAGGCTGGGGGAACTCATATTAATGTTAAAAAAACTCATAAAGTGACATATTCATGTCGTGGGACCTTTCAAAATGCAATGCCACTTTAAGATCATAAAAGTAAACGTTTCCACCAATCACTACTGCTATTTTCATGGTGTGTTTATAAGAATGTGTTTTTTCTGTGTTGGTGCATGTACCTGTTCTTCAGTGTGAAATTGTGTGTGTGCGTATTTGTGTTAAATGTTTGTAGCATTCATGCCCTCTAAACTGATGGGAAGTTAACGTGTCATTAAGAAGTCTTTAAGAGGTGTTTATGTGTGTGTGCTGTGAGGTGTGGAATGAATACAAGCCAACAGAATGTTCTGTTCCCACACATATGCAAATGTGTGTGTGTGTGTGTGCGCATACTGAAGATGTAAGTGTGCAGTTCCATGTATCTACATGCATGTTTTTATCTGTTTCCCTGTGTCTGTGTGTGTATGCATGTATGTATGTATATATATCTGTATGTATTTGTCATGTACGGGTTTTTATCAGTTGTGATAGTTTCTATTTGAGTAGTGAGTCAGCTGAAGTGAGCTGTCTCCGTTTATTGGCAGGCAGACGTCTATGTGGCAGATGTGTATGAGCAGATCATCTGCTCTTGTGATGCACTTTGAACAGTTGACACAAGTGCAAACCAGACAAAGTTTTTGGGGCATTGCCTGGAGCATAATAAATAATATGTATATATTTACGGTGTATACTCACTGTATTCCGGCCCATTCCGACACAGCACAGTAAAGAGTACCACAGAATATCAATGTGCGGAAAGATACGCCTGATTGGTTTATCTCTCGGGGGACAGGGCTTACACATATTCTACAGTTTGATTGACACACTTCGGGTGAATTCTTTGGGAGAAATCTTGATAAAACAGTCAGTAGACATAGTGTCCCACGAGGGCTCACAGCATTCCTGAAGGCTGGGAGATTTCCTTTCACATTCATGTCAGACAAAGGGCCTCGGTTAATGTGTATTCCCTCAAGAAGTCAAAACATTTGCAAAAAGTTACTCATAAATATTCTGAGACCATAAAGGTCCCATATCATGAACGTTTCACTTTATGAGGTTTGTTAACATTACATTGCCTTTGAGAACATGAAAGCTCAGATGGGCCGATATGGAATCTTGCTCCTTATGAGGTCATAAGGGGCAAGGTTACCTCCCCTTTCGGTGCCTTTGCCCACCCAGAGAATTTGGCCCACCCATGAGAGAGAGACATCATGGCTTTCAAACGAGCTGCAGTTGGTCCGAGGCCACACCCCCAGCCTCCACCTTCCCCCCCCCCCTCTCCTCCTTAAAAGCTACAGACTCAGAAATGGCACATACTAAGGAAACTGGCAAAAGTAAGCACTGCCAATACTGTTATTTTATTATATTTAAGAACTCCAGCATAAAACTTTTATAAGTATTTGATGTCACATATCATTGCTGTCAGCCTGCTGTCCAAGATTTGTTAATTTTCAGGAAATGAAAAAAGATATGATTTGAGGAAAACCTTTTATCTAACTGTTTAGTCGGACAAAATCACCTCATCACTGTTTATTTTGAACTCTTCAATCAAGATGGAGGCAGAGTGGAGTTATGAGGTTTCACTGAGAGTTTGAGGACCTTATGGAGTTACGAGATTAAGTCGAAACCCACAGACAGACGTAAAGGGCGGCCAATAGCATTGATTTATGAAATAAAAATAAAAATGACAATATATGGAGGTACGAGGTTTTTGGCCAACAGCGACGATACGTTGCTTGAGAGTCAGGGTCGGCAACTTTTTGCTTAGCATGTAGCTTGTAACTAGTTACTGTTGCTCTGGTGACAACAACTTACCACAACTATGGGTCACTTTGATGCATATATGATTCAATAAATAGGTTATAGGTTAGTATGATGTTCTCATTTAAATGCCATCACAAAGCAGACACCTACATCCTCGGATGTAATTCAAAGAAAGCAGGAAATGTAAAGGGTGAATCATTCTGGACTGCAAAAAAAAAAATTAAAAAAAAAGCCTCTTGGAAGCAGGAAGCTGAATCATAGCGGAGATGATGCAAGTCCGGCTTTATGGTAATGTCATTAGGATGATCTGGTGTTGTGTGAAATATACATAGGCCTATTTCTAAGCAACAACAAGTCTTTTCGGAGAGAGCCAGAGCCCCGAGGCTGGCACACAGTGTAAAGCTGTAAAGTATGTGTAAGTGTGTGTGTGTGTGTGTGTGTGTGTGTGTGTCAGTGTGTGAAATCAATGGGCTTTAACGTGAGCCTGGTGCAAGTGCTTGGTAGGGGAGACATTAAACCAAAATACACCTCTCTCTTTTCTCTCTTTCACACACACACACACACACACACACACACACACACACACACACACACACACACACACACACACACACACACAAACATTGTAGATCATTATCACCAATGCCATCTGCTCGGGAGCAACGCCACACTGGAGGGACACCCTGATGGAGGAAACAAGCGCTCTCCCTTAAGTCGTGCACATCGAGCTGAATGATTGACGACATGAATTAAAAATGAAGGGCTCTGTAGGGAGGGGGGGTTTGCAGAGGAAAAAGAACAACACTTGATGAGATCGGATGTGACAGCTACCAGGTGAACAAGTTCAACTGGCTCAAGCGCACAGCCTAGCACTTCAAAATGTTTTGAGAGATTGTAACATCACTCATATATAATATCATGTTACAAGGACTTGTACACAGACTGTCACCTGGGCACGTATTGGGCTGAGGTATTTTAGTAGAAAACAAATTAATAAATAAATACAGTACATAGGCTACTGTGTGTCGACAGACGGTTCCGCACCATTGGGCTCAACAGACTTCTGAACTCTTGAACTCATCACTTGTCACTTTGCATTACACTGACAATTTACCTTTGTGTACTTCACTTACTGTGTTACAAACTGTTTACACCTGTATGAATATATACTTCTCATTATGCATATATCCAGTGGTGGAAGAAGTATTCAGAACCCTTTGCTTAAGTAAAAGTATTAATACCAGAATGTAAAAATACTCTGTTACAAGTAAAAGTCCTGCATTGAAAAGGATAGTTAAGTTAAGAAAAAGTATCAGGAGAATATACTAAAAGTATTAAAAGTAAAAGTACTCAATGCTGAAGAATCTTCAGATTTTAGAAACTGGAAACAATCAAAACAGTTCCGTCAATCAACTAAGTGTTTAATCGGCTAATCATATCAGTTGTGTGTGTGTGTGT
>NW_022605577.1:2138408-2143302 GCF_008692095.1 Etheostoma spectabile | reverse complement strand
GTGTGTGTGTGTGTATATATATATATACACACACACATACTGTATATATATATTTAATTAAAATAAAACTACATGTGTTTTCTTAATTTTTAAAGTAACGTAATGGGATAAAAAGCTCAATATTTCTCTGAAATGTAGCAGAGTAGAAGTAGAAAGTGGCATGAAAAGAAAAGACTACTTAGTACAAGTACCTCAAATTTGTACTTAAGTACATTGCTTGAGTACATGCTCTTCTTTACATTCCAACACTGCATACATATTTACTACAGTCCTGGTACATTCAGTTTGATGGTTTACTATCTACAGAAATCTATGTTTATATTTAAGCCCTATATTCTTAAAATGCAATATTTCATGTCTTCAAATCTTGCTTTTACTGAGCTTTGTTAAAGGGTGCCTAAAGCTAAAAATACCCAGCTGCATCAGCGCCGTGGCGTGTCATATGACGTGCGCCGAGTGACCCAACACTAGGCAGTGTGGCGCTGCCGTGCGTCATCAATCTCTACACTATTATTACTACTTTTACTACTACTACTTCCACCTCTGCATTTGCTTAAAATCATGTGTGGACATGCACTACCTACAATAGTTTTCTCACTTTTCTTCAGCGTTGGCTCATCAGGGTCATATCTTTTTTTGCCATTGTCTTCATGTTAATGACTTTAGTGGATCGTATAGCTTGGGATATTTCTTGACCTCAACTGGTCTCCATTTTTCACCACACATGAGACACAATGACAGCGAGAGGTGAGGAGAGGAAGTCGAGCTGCGACGGGAGCAGGGAAGAGGAGCTCCTACGGGGGCAAATAGGAAAGTGTAATAAAGTATTGCAGGACGGGACACATCCATGTGCGCCAATGTGCACCCAGCTGCCGCCGGTGAGGGGGTTTTACATAGAAAATAATAAGGCCGGCTGTTTTGGATTTAAGACTGCTGGACACACTTCTGTGTCCAGGGGCGGATTTAGTCATTTAGGCAAACACAGGCATGGGGCCCTCCACAAGCCTTGTTCTCCCCCTTTTCAGTCCTTAATTATCTGAGAAAGACGGGCTCTCTGTCTGACAGCTGTTTTGGCCAGAGTGCTGGATCATCTTCAATCATAACACATTGATTAGGGGGACTGCTACTCACGGGGTCTAGTTGCTGAGTATCATGTGTGTCACCATCTTCGTCATTGCCATAGTCATCATCATGGACACTGAAAGCAGCAGTTCCGTAACCATCTCCATTCGAAGGATCCTGTGAGGTTGTCTTGTATGTAGCCCCCGCATCGCTAGAGCAACCTGGGCTGACACTACTCTTCATCATGTTAGCATCGCTAGCGCAAGCACCGGCTTCTTGCTGCTCTTTAGTAACGTTAATGTTAGTGTTGTCAGTAGCCGTCGTGAAAAAGGTTGTTACCTTTGGAAGTTTTGCTAAAAACTTTCTGCTTTCTTCCCGCTTCTTCCTATTTTCAGAACCACTTCGGTAGCTTTGCTTCATTTTCCAACCGTCTGTAGCCTCCAGCATGCATGTTTAGAGATATAATTAATTGGTGAAAAGTAAGACAACAAATCGTAACCATAAGTTTATGAGGCGTTTTACGGGGCCCTTGGTAGCTTGGGGCCCAAGGCAACTGCCTACCTTTACCTAATGGCAAGTCCGCCTCTGTCTGTGTCTCTAGTAGACTGCTGTCTTTGGTGCAAGACAACGACTTACTGATGATGTTAAATGACAAATCTAAACCTTCCAGGGGATTGTTAAATGGGACTACTTTAAGTGCAGAAAAACTGTAGAGAATTCAGATGCAACTTGTCTTTTCATCAAAACATGAATATAATAAACGGAACACTGTCAACAATGCAGTGGTTCTGCGATGGTTATATAAAATAGGATTTTGTCAGAAAGAAAAGCACTTAAAGCAAAAAATTGCAATCGAGGTCTGCTCATGAGTCTCAATGGAAGGTAAAATGCTCTTCAGATGATTACAATGAAAATCCATTTGGCTGTGACCCCAGAGATGTCTCTCCGTGTCACCAGCTGAAATATCCCCACAGGCAGACGTAAAATGACACGGGCAAACTGCGAGAGCAGAATATAGAAACGACACGGTTGAAAAACGAGGAAATCGAGGCAATATAAATAGCCAAGAAGTAGCTGCGATACAGTATCGACCAACTACATCCTGAAGAGGCACAGCTGGCAGCGCTACCGCTCCGTCTTGAAGCCACCACCACCTCAGCATGTGCGTGTGTGAGAGTGCATAGTTAGTGATTCTAATTAGTTCATTTAAATCAGTTAAGGGACCCTTACCTAACTGCCGCTAGTCCCACCGACAGCATGGATGGGAACACACACTATATCCAGTGTCGGGGCTGGGGGCAGCTCTACCACCCATGGAGATTTAGCTAATTATCTTTTGTGCGATGTGCAGGCTACGGAGCACTTTGTCTCCCTCTCTTTCACAAAGGCTCACGTTGAGCAGGTGGAAGAACTGTCAAGACATTAAAAGTGTCAAGAAATCTTTTCAACTTTTTCGACACTTCTTGAATTGCTGCCATCAAACAGACACATACAATTAACTCGGTCAAGAAAGCCCATCATCCTGACACAAAAAAACAGTAGTTAATGCAAGGCATTAGTAATAGCTATGAAAACTTCTTTGTTTTGCTATTACCACCATATTTCTTTTAATAAGTAAAAAATGTGTGCCCTGTGTAACAGACCTTTTTAAGAGAGTAGTTGCTGAACACACCTGACTACAGGAGACATTAGCTCAGACTTGCCGAGTGTGTATAGTTAGTAAAGTTCGAGGTCGGATCATGTTCTCACCACCTACAAACCGCTGCAGAGTTGGATTGGTCAAGGTCAAGTTGTCATGTGGAAGTGCCTCAAATCTGCATCTGATTTCCAGCAAGCGGCGACTCCACCAAAGGAGTCTTTGGGAAAATCTGACAACTAACTCTGCACCTGATTGGACGAATGCTTTCTCCATGGGCTGTCTGCTCCCAGTTTTGGCAGCTTGTGTGGAAACATTTGTGGGAGTTCCGAGGGGCGGCGACGCGTGCTGAACGCGTGAGATATCATGGCGTGGCTGCTTACATGGACATGGGGCAACTGGGGCTCAGTAGAACGGTTACCTGGCCCTGTAGTTCCATGTCGAAGTGTCCCTGGGCAAGACACTGAACTCCAATTTGCTGCACATCGGAGTGTATTTGCGTGTAAGTGTTTATCCGATGATGAGCCAGTGGCACCTTGTATGGTAGCTTTGGCCACAGAGTAGGAATGTCTGTGAATGGTTCCTTTACTATAAAAAAAAAAAGCTTTGGAGTAGTCATTAAGACTAGATACTAGCTAGTTAACTAGTCATCAACAGTACATTTACATGAATCTGAAGCGTGGACATGATGCTTTCTAAGTGAAAAGCCTGTGTTTGTTTGACCACCACCACCCAAACCCACCTCCTTAGATGGAGGTATTAACTTTTAATTTGAAATAAGTTTTACGCTCCGTAACGCAATGTCCGAGACGTTACGTTATGTCCTCATTTTAGTAGTTTTACTCATCCCTGATGTTTTTCCTTAACCTGAGTATTTTTGTTGCCTAGTTTCATTCAACAAAGTCTACTGTGTGTTTAAAAGAGCACCTGTAACGCCAAATAAAACGGTCACATGACTACGGTAACTTGATTAATCCGCCACGTAGCGGTAGAACAGTGTATACAACGATCAAATTTGCTGTTTTGGAAATCGCCCTATAATATTTAGGTATGAGGATGTGTTGTTTTTGGCATTTCAGGTTAACATTGACCTAGAGTAGGGCGACCTCTAGCTCACCCAGTAGGAGTCCTGGAGTGGCCTGGGTTTGAATCCAACCCGCCACCCTTTGCTGTGTGTCATCCCCCTTTCATGTCTATCCACTATAATAAAGGGAAAAGCCCCCCAAAAACATAAAACATTGACCTAGAGTGTACAACTCTAGGTCCTTGTCCCACTTTTTAAAAAGGTGAGGTGCATATATGACATTGAGCAAGAAGTATGGTTCGCGTGTGTGTGGAACTGCGTCTGTTGAGAGGTGATAAGACCTTTAATAATGAGCTTGTTCATTCTGCCATCAGTCAACGCGTCGCCACTGTCTGAGCCATATTCAATCATTAATACATTTTTCATTTATACACAGACATTAACAGGGACAGAAAGAGAGAGAGAGTAAATGAACTTTGAAAATGATTGAGCAGGGTCTAGACAGTGACAAAGTCTCACTCAAACACACACACACACACACACACACACACTGTCTGTAGCGAGGTCATACGCAGTCATTGAACTGTACAGGTCATCCTCATCATGTGCACACACACCTTCATCCTCAATCATCAGTCTGTGACTTTTCCGAATCAAATATTACTTCAATTACTGCGCAGGAAAGCTTGTCATTTATAGGAAACCTCTTTCTCTCTCTCCTACGCATTTCATTCAATGTTTCTCTCTGTGGAAAGAAACTGGATGCACGGTATAAATGCTCACTCCTGGTGAAATGCTGTGGCAATCTGTAGCTTTAACAAACTGAGCTTATTTCAAGAACCTCTTCCTGAAGTTTAGTTCACACATTTTTATAGTTCCCAATGACAACCCCCCTTAGCAAATTGAGAGACTACAAAATCAATATTCCTTCAGTCTAACAAACAAACAAACAAACAAGCACGCGCGTGCGCGCACACACACACACAGATGGTTATGTCTGTTATTGTATATGCAGTTTAACTGCTGTAATTTTCTAACTACCATGATTGGATCCACTTGTATACAGTCCATTTATTCAGGTGTAATCGTGTCTTTGCCAACTTTGTTTCCAACAAGAACAACACACACGCACGCACGCACGCGCACACGCACACGCACACACACACACACAC
>NW_022605577.1:2135661-2138398 GCF_008692095.1 Etheostoma spectabile | reverse complement strand
ACACACACACACACACACACACACACACACACCTAATGAGGATAAAGGTGGCTGCCAAAGAACAAAGTAAGCATATCACCCTCACAGACACGCACACACACTTTCTGACCGATGGATTCTGTCCCCTTGGCCAGGTATTAACTTTGCCTTGATGCATGGTGGGTAATTATTCAAACCTTTCAGTTTAAACGTGAAAACATGTTTTCCAACATCCATTCCATTTAATACTCTTGCTGGTCAACGTTGTATTTATCTGTCATCATGCAATATGTTTCAAATAGAGAAAGGAACACACACACACACACACAAACACACCCACACACACACACACACATTCATCCCACACAGAAATAAGGGGACACATTGCGATGCCATACATATTCATCATGTACAATAGGGATGAAGATGTATTGCAAAGCAGGATTTTGGTCATAAATAACCAATAAAAAATAAAAACAAAGTCTATTTCAGAGAAGCAGACATACTTACATAAAATACATGTATATAAAATGGACATGTGAGCATGCAACAGTAAAGTTGATTCATTAAAAAAAAAGATGTAGATCGGTATTTCTTCAAGTTTTTCTCTGTTGACATACTTTAAAGTACTTTAAAGGCTGTCAAAGGGTGTGATACCCCAGTGATCCATTCCAAGTTCAGAATGAGTTTAGGAGTGATAGCGTAATGTATGAACAGAGAGCTGTTGGGCTGGCGAGGCTCCCAAATGTCTGCACGCACAACTCCTCAGGTCATTTTCTGAAGAGCTGCTGTTCTGGGCGCGTATCCGGGCACATTTCATTAAAGGGTGTTTGAGTGTGTGTTAGTGTGTGTACAGATTTAAATCATCACGGCAGTACCAACAATCAGGCTTTAGGTGGTATGGACCATGTGCTGAAAATAGATGAGATAAATATAAATATTTGGCCCAAAACAGATCAATACAGGTTCAAGTCACCATGCTGACGGGTAAAGAGGTCAAAGGTCATGGCTTAAATGTTTGGGTGAGATTTTGAGGACTCCATGAAGTGAATAAAGTGCATTTCCCTGTGTTTCTTTAATCCTGTCAATTGTTCATTTATCTCTTGTTCTATGCCAAATATATTTAGAAAAACTAATTGAGTATTGTTACATCATAATCATTGTTCTCTTCTTGTGAAACAGTCTCAATGTTGAGGACTCATCCTGCACCCGGGGGCATTTTCTAATTTTGTGTCAAATGAAAACATTTCATCAAGTTTTTATGCCCTTCCCCCAGGAATATAAATTTTGAATATAAATGTACACTGCAGGTATGGCTAGCTACCTTTCTCTGTCAGAAAGGGTGGTTTCTTCTTCTTTTCTTCAACGGTTTGCAGAACAGAGCTATGAGCTATATCAATACTACAGACTCATTAGCTAGCTAGCTAGAAACGGCAGCAACAATGGTTGTGACAGCGTTGACATACAGAGACAGACTCAGAGGGTAAAAAACAATACCAGTCACACTCTTTCGAGAGCGGTAGCAATGTGGCTGAGGTCTAATCAATTAAGGCGAAACATGGCCGATTTAACTGCCTCTGTGCTATTGCAGGACATGCATTCTACATGCGGATGAACCGAGCAACACATTCTCACTCCCATCGTGTCAAAAAGCGATGCTTGGTCAGGTGCCTTTGGGGTCTCCTTTGGTGTCATATTTTGACACACTTTGTCGAGACTGTTGCCGTTATTTTTGATGCTCTCCGGACACTCGTGTAGTCCTTTGGTGTCATTTTCAGACGCGTTTCGTCAAGACTCTTGGTGTCACTTTTTGACGCCCTGGGTCGGGATGTAAGTTTAACCTAAATGCGGTACAACAACGGGACAGTTCAATCCTGTGTTTGCCCCATCCTGTGTTTGCCCCATCCACCCCCCTAATCAACCTCTCTAAGCGGATTTTTGTCTTTCATACTGCTCGCTACATTTCTTGCTCTTGATACTCTGTCACCTTACAGCGCCGCGGTCAAGCTGCTGCTATGTGCTATAAGGTGCGTTCCATACAGACGTTAAAGGGCGAGTTTTGCATTGGTATCTGATGCTGAGAGCCAAGCGTCAGTATTTTGTGATTTGAGAGTGAGAACGGGCTGGGTTAAGCAGGTGAGTTGGCATAATGGAGGTAGGTGCTGTATCTGCATGTACTGATCCAAAAGCAACAGGTGACGGAGGTTTGTGTGAAAACATTGCCTCAGTACTGCGCTAAACTCTAGGCATGTTCACATGTTCACCATTCAGCAGTCCAATGCGCTCAAATATTTCGTTTCACTATGAAACGGTACAGAAGCCCCAACTCCCATTTTGCTGGGACAACTACAGTAAATGAGCAGTAAAACATACAGTAGCACCAATCTTCCCTCCCGAAGACAGTTCTGTCCATCTAAACTCTCAATGTGGGTTGTCTAATTCCAAATGGCTAATGTCAGCAGTTAGTAGCTCAGAGCTATCTGAGGGAAAGTTGTTGTTCCAGCTTCACTGCAAGGTTTCTGGCGAGCTGGGATGCAATGTTCTTTATTTTCACACTGCTATTTTGAAGCCACCTAGGGCCTACCTGCACAGGCTGGGGACGGAGCAGTTTGCTGTATTTCACTGTCAATGTTCAATAAAAGTGGATCTGTGTAGAAAGAATTGAAGACACTTGTCAGATGCTTCATGCTGCTGTGGGTTGTATGGCTTTAGGTGTGTGTGTAGATATGTGTGTGTGTGTGTGTGTGTGTGTGTGTGT
>NW_022605577.1:2131450-2135651 GCF_008692095.1 Etheostoma spectabile | reverse complement strand
GTGTGTGTGTGTGTGTGTGTGTGTGTGTGTGTAGAGGAAAAACACTAGCATCACACACCAATACAGAAAATACTAACTTTTGAACAACTTGAGTGACTTCACACTACTCAATAGTTTTGTTAAAGAAAATATACAGATTTTATATTATACCAATTTTTAAGTAAGGTAAACAAAAAGGAATTAAAATCAGCAGTTTGCTTCAGTATTGTATTTTGTCTCTAGTAATTTATGGAACTACTGGGAAAAAAAGAAAGAATAGAGAACAGTGTGACTGATCCTGTCTCTCTCCTGCATCATGCAGCAAGTTGTCTTCATCCCATTGAATGTCTGCATCACCTCTAAATACTAATGAAAGTTCCATTGCTTTCACCTCCATTACTTGCTTACTTACTATCTGAAAAATAGTAAGAATGCAGTTTTACTATAGTAAAGATGTAGTGTTTTCACCTTTTTTTTATAGCTGTGTATTTGGGGGTGGCAGTAGCTCAGTCCGTAGGGAGTTGGACCAAAAGTACGGAGTATGGATTGGTGGCTGGAGAGATGCCACTTCACCTCCTGGGCACTGCCAGGTGCTGTTGAGCAAGGCACAGTTTCCCCCCCCCACCCACTCTGCAGCCCACTCACTCTGACACCTCTCTGACTCTGACACCTGCATGTATAAATCCTGAACATGTGTGTGTCTGTAGTTAAGGACTGTGTGTAAACTAAACCACGTGTGGACACAGTGTAAATTGTAAATTCTCCATTGGGGATCAATAAACAGATAAAAAGTTAAATATAAAATGATGTAACCTAAGACATCTGACCTGGACATGTTGGTATCTTTTCTCTTTTACTTGTGTCATTCTTGTTTGGTGTTATACAAAAAAAAGGCTTTCTGAGCTTTCTCTATGTTCACTAACTAGTATAAAACAAAACACCTGCTAAGGCTTTCAGCTAAAATTGCAATCAGCAGTGTTTGGCACCAGACTGAGAGCCATTCTGTTTTCAATGTGAGGTTGTACAGTTGTGACAGCTGTGTGTTAGCATTTGAACAGAGTGCTGTAAATCCACAGTGTTGTGCAGGTTGTGGTTAGAGCCATGGCGTAAATGTGTAGAGTTTTGAAAACTGTGTTCAAGGAATGGAAAAGGAACTAGAGATTGGTCCACGTGAACTGCTGCAGTGCAGACTGGTGTTACACACGTGACTCCAGTTGTGCCCACTGTCGTCTAGCAACTCAGCAGCCGCCTATTTGCAGCAGAGCTATCGCTCTATGGTTGTTTTTCGGTGGGTTTTGCTGTCTCGGTAAGCTTTTAACAACAGTAATGTCCTCTGAATCACAGCGGTAACAATTATTCAGTGAGTGAGTTCCGTTTAAATATTCCTTTGTACAGGCGATAAACAACACCCCTACTTATTGCAGTACATAAAAGTAGCACTTCAAAAAAACACAACGAAAACCTTGTCAGAGAACCTCCATCCATGCAGCAATTATTTCTTTCTGCAAAATCTATTTGACCAAACAGACAAATGAGTATTGTATAAACATAGTTAATATGAAACACGGTAAGAGTGATACTGTATGTCTGACTACTGCCTGAAACGAACATTTGCAACTCATTGCTTATTTTCAATTAACAAAAGGCATAAGTAGCTCATACGATGATGGCTGAACAGACAATAATAAAAATAGGCTCCGTCTTTAATGATATCAGGAATTGCTATTTTACTCCTGGCAGCGTAGACTTGTAGGAATCCATGTGTCTGGTGTTGACGAGAAGTGGCAGGCTAATTTGCTTTTGAATTATTTTCAAGGAGCACAAACAGACCTCTGTGCCTGAGCAGAGAAGGCTCCAGCTTTAGGGGAGCTAAGCTGTCAAATAGTGTGTGCAGGTATCATCTACCAAGTGTTCTGGACTGCACTGTGTGGACGTGGGTGTATCTGCATATCTAAGAGTGTGTGTGTGTGTGTGTGTGTGTGTGTGTGTGTGTGTGTGTGTGTGTAGATAAAATAAGCTGTGCAATGTCACTCGTCAGCTTAAACTGTCTCTATATTATTTCCTCTCCTGTCATTGTGCAAGTATGTGCATACCAATGTGTGTCTTGACAGCCAGTATCAGACTGAAAAAATGTAATATTAGTGGATTTTTTTTTTTTTAAATGCCTTAAAATAGAAGACAACCATAATCGATCATTTCATGACATATACTTTCATTGCCAACATTAACTAGTATAGTTATAAGAAACTTGTTGAGGGTGGTATGTTCAAATGCCAAAAGACGTTTCCAAAATGGAACATTAGGGAGAAATCTACATTCTGCCTATTATCCTGGACTGTTCAATCCCCACTGATGAATCAGTTACCCAAACATCGAATACTCTAATCTGTGAAGTCAGTGATCAATACTTTGTTCTGCTGATAATGAATGGTAGATTAACTGACAGTGGGAATCTCGTTCATCCATTCATGCGCCTCACTAATTAGATGACGAGGCACTTGGCTACTTTAAGAGAGCCCTAGTTAGTCTACGATGATGTCGGGGCAATGAAGTCATCATTCCAATCTCCCAGCTGGATCTTTTCACTGTGGATCAGATCTAATCTCAGCCACACCTCCGCCGTGGGCTGTGTCACACTGCTGCTCCAAAGCTCCAGGACGAGGACCCTGGAGATGATCATGGAGCCTGAGAGACCCACTGGTACTTAGGAAGAGGATCGGGACTGAGTGTTCAGGCTTTGTGTCGGCTACCCTCAAGGCTGCTGCAGCTCAGAGGCCAGCAGGGCTCAAGTAAGACAAGTCTTTATTCTACAAGCTTAATGTAGCTTTACTCTGACTACATACTTAACATGTTACTAGTTTAGTAATAACTACCCCGAATAACAGATGGAAATGAAATACAAACTTGAGGAAAAACTATGTTTTTTTAACCAAAGCAAGGGGACACAGTTCTTGTTGTTTGGTTTGTGACTGTCTTTAAGAAGTGAAATTATATCTTAACTGATATTTCAAATTAGACTTTGATCATCTGATGTAGTGCACGGTTAAGAGCCCAATCAGCTAGCCTGACACGCCAGACCCACATCCAGATGTTGGGTCTGGGAACTCCCCATTGGCTGCACTCAATCTGAGGGGCGGGATAAACGGTTGTCTTTCAAATTCCCTCTGCAAGCAATAGGATAGCGCTACAACAGACCAGAGCAACGCTGGTTGATAGATTCAACTTCAACCTCCGAACACATCTTCCTTCTTTAAGAATGACTTCAGAGCTAAACTCCAAGTCTTCCAGACTCGCTGCCAAAGCCGATTTCACAGGCAATTTTTGTCGCAACTCTGCCGTCATTGTGTTAAGCCCGCCCACTGACTCTATACCCAATTCGATTGGCCTCACAAGAATTTGGTTTTTCCAGCTCCGAGCCAACGGAGAGTTGCTAGACTGACTCTAGCTGCAAATGACATTTGCTGCCGCTAGGTTGCGTCTAGATTCCTAGGCTACCAATCAGCAGTTTTTGACCAAACAAATGCAGGTATAGTGTTAACTTTGAAAAACATCAGAAAACATAATTTACATAAAGACTGGATCTTAATCTAAGGTCATTGGTTTTATGTCAGGGGTCCTTGAGGAAGTTCCAGGGGTCCCTTGCAAAAAGGTAAATAATTAGTTTTACTATAAATCCATCCATAAGTAACACAATGACAGAATGTATGACTAACACATTTAAAACAAAAATCTTATCAGATTGCGGTCTGAGGTCTACTTTGTGTCAGTGTATGGGTTAGGGTTTAATCCCAGGAAACTGGATTCCCAGGAAGACTAATCAAGACTAATTCCCGGGAAAGGTTATGACGGGAAACGGGAAATAAAATGAAATAAAAATTGCAAGGTCTATTGTTGTCGGTAACGGTAACATTGATGCAGGCGGCGGTGCGGTAATAAAGGCTCACTAAATTCATTATGCAGCAGTAGTCTACATCCGTGGGGGCGGAGAGAGCGGCCAATTTATCACGAAAATCCGAAACCGCCTGAGATCGCAGTCTAAAAACTACCACATCCAGAAGAAAAAGAAAGGGCAGGGTGAGAATGCATTGTAAACTAAAAGAAATACGGACTCTAAGTTGTCACAAGTTCAATGCAACGCTGATATTGCGAGTGTTTTGGCTTTTTTTCCCCATTCAGTTTTCCATCGGCCTATGGTTCTGTCTTTTTGCAGTGCACAGTTGTA
>NW_022605577.1:2128936-2131440 GCF_008692095.1 Etheostoma spectabile | reverse complement strand
GGGTCGTTTTCTTTCATTTAGTTGAACTTGTATGTGTTTAAAAGAGAAACATGCATGCCCGGCCCTAATAAAGAATTATTTTGTTAACTTCAGTGATTATTCCCTTTAGCAGTTGCATACAAGTCTCAACAGCCACAGAATGGATTTGGTTTAATAGAATGGTTTTTAAGTTATTCAAGGGTTTACTTTAACACATTTCATTAGTTTGTATAATGGAGTTCAGTAAAATATTGGTTTTATACCGGTTGCCTAGATTTTCAGAAGACAAGCCCCAGACATGCCACCTGGTATTTCATAATCAGCGCTGCAGCAGACGTCACGGACGCAGCAGAATTGATCATTGCAAACTGTGTTGATGATGGACATAAACTGGGTTCCTTTGCCCAAATAGTAATACAAATAATATAAAAAATGTCAGTTTGGGATTTGGGAACGCATATTTGAAATATATGAATACACAACTTGGACTAAAGAAATAAATTAATAAAAGCAGCTATTTTTTCCGAAAATTAGATGAATTAGATCCCAGGAAAATTTCCCGAGATCTGATTCATCTAATTTTCGGAAACCCTAGTATGGGTCCTTGATATGTAAAAGGTTTGGGAACCATTGTGTAATAAGATTATTTTAAGGGCTTTCAGTCCCTCTGGCAGGTGGGAGCAGGTTTACATTAGAGCTCAGATTGGGCCTTTAACAGATAGACACGGCTTTGTGCTTTTAGAGCTTGCGGCCGGCTTTGGATCGCCAGGTTGTAATATGTCAAATACTACCTGCAGTACTGATCCTACTATTTCCTGTTGGCCAGACGCTGATGATTGTGAGCTAAAGCCAGAGAGAGGAACCCTCTTGTGTCAACATTTTATACCCTGTGCTATTCTGTAATTAATTACTTTTATTGCTGAACATTACATTCAACCAGTTTGGTGACATTTGGACTGCACCGTTCACTGCCCACACAAACATGACACAGAGTTGGATGTAAATTGGCAAAGTATCCCAATAAAGTGATAAAAGATACAAATTGTACAATGTCCTGAAATTATAATATCATATTCTAATCTATGTCCTAAGAGCCCAAATGTCATCCAACTCTGTTCAAATGTAATGTTAAGAAATAAAAGAAAAAAAAAACATACCGACGACACAGAGCTGGATTTATATGTCTCCAATATAAAACATACTGTTTTTATGAGCAAGTCCAAGATGGTTATCATAATAATAGTAATGTCAGACCAATAGATCAATATGTAAGGCAGATACGAATGTTTTATAAAAATAAAAATAGATTTACCTCCATCAGTATATTCTCTCATAGAATGCACTTTGATTGATTGCATATTGTGAAACTACAGTAGTTTTCAATTGGAAGACCTTAGCTTAGATAACAAGTAGCACTGAAGGGTCAGATTAGAATTACAGTTTTTCTGGGTGTCACTGGAGAGTATAAATTGTCTAGCTATTGTTTCCAAATACAATTCTTGGCATGCAAACACAAATACAGAAAACAGCATTTGCAGCTACAGTGCATCACTTCTTGACTTTAAAAGCCTACATTGTCTATCCCATCACATACACAACCCGTTTTTTAACATCCTGAACTGACGTTCTTCCCTATTTCCAAAAACACCACTGACAGGTTGAGGGATTTAGGATTTACGCTGTGTCCCTTTTCTGTTTCCTACATTTTAAATAGCTAAGTTTACTTGTAAATGTGCCAAACAGAGTTTGACTTGACTTTACTGGCTGAGAGAGGAGGTAAAACTTTGCCATTGCCTAATATACCGGTGGCACAGAGACACAGTCCTTTGAGTTACTTGGCTCACAACCAATGTCTCTATTGTCTCTCCAGCCAGGCCAGACCTGGCCGGAGTGTGACTGAGCCAAACGTATCCACAATCTGGCCAAGGCGAACCACAACATAGCAGAAAAAGCTCACTTTCCATTCTTCCTTATCCTAGTTTGTAAATACAATCCAGTGTTTCTAATGTCTAATGGTTACCATATCTGAGTATTATAATTTAAAGCTTTTCAAATCTATGTTTTTTAAGGTATATTGTGTTTTCACGTCCTGTCTGCCTGTAAATTGTATACTCTCAGGATATTAAATTGTGTGTTTAGAGGTACTAAATGCTGCTAAAATAATGACAAACTGTCAGCAGTCTGGCTGTTGCTGGCTGCTTCTGCGCAACATGTGCTCATTATTTCCCAAATCCTGTTGTTGGCTGGTTTGATTTGTCCAATCGATGAAGTTCCGAACCAAACTGGACCATAACTTCTGCCAGACTTAACTCGGCTAATGGGAGCCAGGCAGTTCCTGTCAAACACATTAATGAATTCCTTTTCCACTTTATTGCCTCGCTATAAGAAATTAATTTTGTTTAGCTATAGATACATATATTCATTTTGAGCAATGCCTTGTGTGCTTGTGGCTATGTGTGTGTTTAATCTATGATAGAGTGGTGTGTGTGTGTGTGTGTGTGTGTGTGTGTGTGTGTGTGTGTGTG
>NW_022605577.1:2118568-2128926 GCF_008692095.1 Etheostoma spectabile | reverse complement strand
GTGTGTGTGTGTGTGTGTGTGTGTGTGTGTGTGTGTATTTGTGTGTGTGTTCAGACATGCTGACTCAGCGGTGAGACAGCAGCTTTATAGATCCGGTCACTTTAAAATACAACACACAATAACACTGTCAAAAATGTTAAAACATGTACTAGGTTCTCCAGCCAGTGCCCTTGATCAAGGCACCGGCTCAGATCTGGAGTTGGTCCCCGGGCGCCGTAAGTGGCTGCCCACTGCTCCCTTGAGGGACGGTTTAAATGCGGAGAATGAATTCCGCTACACGTGGATGTGGCAATAAAGTACCTTTAAAATAACACTGTCTCTCCTCTGCTTGTCATTATGCAATCATACTCCTTTCTGTTCGTTCATCTCTTATAAAATAATGAGATGCAGCAGAAAATCTCCAGATACACAACGTGCTACGAAATGTTCTCACATAAATGATAAAAAATGTGTGAGTGAAATGACTATAGCTGATGGATTTGGCTTTTCAACCTGCAACAGCAAGAATATCTACCTGGAAACTATAATGAGACCACATGAGGGCTAACCTTTTTTAACCAAGTCAACATATGGCAAACCACTCCCGTCTCTCACACACACGCACACAGCCGGCCTCTGTGTGTGTGTGTGTGTGTGTGTGTGTGTGTGTGAGTGTGTGTGTGAGAGAGATCTTCTCTCATATAGAGACAAAATACCTTCACAAAGACAAAAAAAAGAAAGAAAATAATATATCACTTGGGATTTGGACTTGTTAGGGTTCTTGAATTGTTTATGAATGGAAGGCACTCCTAATCATCAAAATGCAATGTACAGTATGTCTGGGTGAGTGTGTGCACAAGTGGACAAGTACAAAGGTACCAATTATGAGGCAATCTGCCAAATGGAGCACATTGCGTGTGTGTGTGTGTGTGTGTGTGTGTCTTTGAGGTGCCCCAGAGGTATCAGAAATAAGCAGACATGCCAAACTGAACATATTGTAGATTAGGGAGGTGGAGGGGGGCCTGAGCAATCACTTGGCAACAATGTTCCCCATCACCACCAGGGGAACAGATGACAACCATTTAGCTCACAAGGCAAGACATCTCACACTCACACACACACACACACACACACACACACACACACACACACACACACACACACACACACACACACACACAAACACTTTTTCCTAGAGATTGGTTCCGTCACACAAAAATAAGCTTTGGATGAAGTCATGTATTACAACATGATTCAGCCTCATTAGAACTACTTCACACTGCTTTGACACACTTGGTTTGGTTTTGTTTCGCGTTATCATTACCAGGATTAGTGTCCCACATTCTGTGTAAACCACTCTGTGAAGACCTTGGATGTTGCAAGCACTGTTTTTTGAAATAAAGCTTTGACTTTCAGTTCAAGTATTTCAATCTTTTATGTTGCCTAGTAGAAATCTATCTCCTGTCTTTATCTTACGCCAAAGGAAAGTTTGCAACTTCTCATGAGCAGCAGAGAAGACCCTGAAGCTGAAGTTACATATCAATTAATCATTAACATCTAGTCAAGTATCAAGGTCTTTTGTATTCTGAATACTTTTAAATACCAGTGTTTCCAGTGAAAAAAGGGCCTCAAACCTCAGCAGTTAAAGCCCGTTTTACATAGACATGTGCTGGCTTGGCTTACTCGGTGCATTAGCCAATCACGGCAGGGATTTGCATCTCCATTACAACAAGCCCCGCTTCAAGTTGTGTCCTTAACTGTAACGCGCTCGCTTTAAGTTGAGGACATGTGAAAATCTTGAAAATCCATGCTTTTTGGTCTAAACATCATACCCAAATTAAAAGTGGTACAGCTCCCATGCACTTTGGCCCTCTGGGGTGTGCCTGACGTCATTGGAAAGGTAACACTCAAGTTTCTGCTACCAGTACAGCATTGCTGACTGTTTAAAGGCCATGCTGTTTTCTGGTGCTGCAGCCTTCTTGCTTCTGTTTGCACATTTGTTTGGTTCTTTGTCTTGTCTCTGTCTATGTGTCTGTGTGTGTGTGTGTGTGTGTGTGTGTGTTGTATAAGTCTGTTTCTGTGTGTGTTTGTGAACTGCGGACGTTGCTTTTGCTGCTGTGTAGTTGTTGTTTTCCTCCTTCCTGTCTGTCCTCTGTGTGTTTTTATTTTTATAATTTATTGGTCCGGAGACACGTTCTCATGTCTGAACATATTGTTTGTAATTTTGAAATTAAAACATTTGGTCACAAAAAGTGTTAGGGTGATTCTAGGCCTTATTGACAGAGTTAAAGAGGCTAACGTAGCGTTTTTCTTTTTTTATTTCCGTCATGCATCTGTCAAATTATTTTAATACACTGCTGTAAACACATCTGATTACATACAGACAACATAATACCATAGCCACTACAGAAAGAAATCCAGAAGCCGAACGACTCAAACATGGATTTTAGGATTTTTTTAATACAGATATGTATATTTTTTTTACTTATTTCCTTCTAAAAAGTGCAAAGAAAAGCCAAAAATGTGCAAAACTTCTCAAATACAAAAACCCACCCACATCAATCACACACATACTTGAAATAACTATATACATAAATAAATAGAAATAAGTTTTTATAAATTGTTCAGGATGTGAAATGGATGAAAAGAGGTTCTGGTTTGCTTCCACACAGCTACAGCCATCACAGGGTTCAAATTTCACTGTAGAGTTTGGTGTCTATGGATTCATCTTCTTATCGTCTAAAAAGGTAGTAGGGTCTCGTAACATCTAGTTTTAACTGGTCTGAGCTGATCCATGGCAGTTACTAGTAGTCAAAGAAATTACTGTAAAACAATAAAAATACAAAGAAATGAATTTAATTTCCTGTAAATTCTTCTTAACAAAAGTCCCTGTTATTTTGTTTTTATAGCTTTTTTTTTATAAAGCAGCAAAATGAGGAAATGTTGCGTTTTCATCAGAAGTAACATTATACAACCGCTATACTGCTAAAAGCAAACATTAAACTGTAAAATGAAGCAGATATATGAAAGTGCAAACAGGAGAGAGGCCGCAGAAGAAGATTCAGTTTGAAAATTCAAAAGTACTAAGAGCTGAACACACACTCCACTCTCTGGTAGTGCTAAGCCTGGTGAACCTTTACTTTATGTTCTGAGCCCACTAAATGGTGCTCTCTTTCAGGGCTGAAAGCACACTGTCATTCCTTGGTAGCCTGGAAATCCAGACCCAAATCCGAAAGATTAAGGGTCTGGCATTGAGTGATGAAAGTGGCCCATCTCGAGGGGCGGGACCAAGCGTGCATTTAAAAATCTCATCGCATGCAATTGGATAACACTACGACCAATCACAACAACACACGGGGTGACGTATCCAGAGCCCCATACGCTTAACTACCAGCGGAGATAACTGGTAGATTAAACTGTTGTCATCTGTTTAGCTCGCCTCTGGCCCCGCCTATATCAGATACACCGCTGTGATTGGTGTAACTCACCTCTGGCCCCGTCTATATCAGCTACACCGATGTGATTGGTGTTACTCACCTCTGGCCACGCCTATATCAGCTACACCGATGTGATTGGTGCAGCTTGCCTCTGGCCACGCCTATATCAGCTACACCGCTGTGATTGGTGCAGCTCGCCTCTGGCCCCGCCTATATCAGATACACCGCTGTGATTGGTGCAGCTCGCCTCTGGCCCCGCCTATATCAGCTACACCGATGTGATTGGTGCAGCTCTGCTAAGAGGGCATAGTTAATGAGCAGCATTACTTGATGCCAGAGTAACTGTCGTTGAGCAAATTCAAATTGTGCTCTTGCGAGAACTTTGGATTTCCAGGGTAATTTCTTGAGCCTTTTTCTTTAAACCGAGAGCGCCATCTAGTGGGCTCAAAAAATAAAGAACATGGTTCACGTCATAGCTACGGGTTTGGCTGTGAACCGGTTGGCGAGATATCACCACAATCTGCTAGGATGCAGGTTTTTAATCGGGGATTATTATTATATAAATGTACAAAAAACGTCTACCGCTCACCCACTGCATGCTACTGAGGATAATACTGAGAACTGGGGTGGGGAAAGTAATCGATATAAACAAAATCTTAGATGCATCGCGATTCTCTCTAGAACGATTCAATGCTCGATTCTGATAAGTTAATAAGGGATTATTTAAAAATAAAAAAAAAGGTACTGTCTCCAGACATGTAAAAATCAGAACACAGTCTGAAAGAGGATGGGATAATGGACAACAACTTAGAGTTTAGGCAAGAGTGCAGAAAATGGCCAAAAGCACACAAAATGTTTTGTATATACATTTAAAGATGATCTAATAAGACATTCATAAAATAATTTGGCAAAACACATATGCTGTTGATCTACTTTATCACATTACATCTGACCAGCTCATGTTTCATGTTCTAAGGAGCCAATTCTCCACCTTCAAACATGACTCAGCCTCTGACATGGAAGATCACTGTAAGAGAAGGTGACTCAGCACCTTTAAGGGTTAAACAGGAAATGACTACACAATAAAACCCCCTGTAGACGTTTTATTAAAAGTTGTTTGTGACAAATACTGTATATGTCAAAATCTAAGGGCCGTTTCACATTAGCCTCATGCACCCACACCCTTCCTGCTGCTGCCTTCCTCCATATACAGTTATGCTCATAAGTTTATATGCCCAGGGTTAAGTTGACTAAAACGAGAAATAAAAAAATCATCTTTTGGAAATTTATCTTAATGCCTTAATTAAAAAATGTGGTAAAATCCAACCTTTAAGGACACCAATTTTCATTGTAAATGAATAATGTATTGTAAATAAATAAATGTTCTTCCTTAAAATACAGGGGGTATAAGTATACACTCTCCTATGTTAAATTCCTATAGAGGCAGGCAGATTTTTATTATTAAAGGCCAGTTATTTCATGGATCAGGATACTATGCATCCTGATAAAGTTCCCTTGGCCTTTGGAATTAAAATAACTCCCCACATCACATACCGTTCACCATACCTAGAGATTGGCATGGGAAACCTCCCATAAAGTCATCTCTCAATGCAAATCCAACCGGCTATTAGTCTAACTAAAATAAAAACATGCCAATCTCTATGTATGGTGAAGGGTATGTGATGATATGGGGCTATTTTAATCCATGAATTAACTGGACTTTAATAATAAAAATCTGCCTGCCTCTATGGGAATTTAACATAGGGGTATGTATACTTATGCCCCCTCTATTTAAGGACGAACATTTATTTATTTACAATACATTATTCATTCACAAAGAAAATTGGTGTGCTTAAAAGGTTGGATTTTACCTCATTTTTTAATTAAGGCAGATAAATTTCCAGAACAATTTTTTTATTCCTCTTTTTAGTCAATTTAAGCATGGGCATGTAACCTTATGAGCACCACTGTATTTCCATATATTCTCCCAACCAGGGCAAGTGCCAAGGTTTTCTTTTGGTTCAAAGACAGAAACGTGTTCACCACCAAATCACTACTGAAATCGCTGTGTATCCTACACAATGTACTACACGTCTGGTGTAAACACCGGACGCAGACGTGATGCATTAAAATATTCGGCGCATATATGACGTCAATTTAGAAACTCTTGCCTGTTTTGTGCCGAGCCCGGCGGCAAGCACAACATATGTATTTTGGGAATAAGACGCAACCTAACGGCGAGCGGCACTTTGCTCAGTGGAGCGGCAGGTCAGTTCTTGCATGTGCAAGCCGTTGACAATGATGGGTTTCATAGTGCAGCGCTGCTTCTCGCGCATACAATGTGAATTGGCCCTCACAAACTCAGATTTATATGTATATTCTTTTAATCATGCATGGAAATGTACATAAAAGAATTGTTGCATCGAGGTGCATCGATAATCGGTTTAGAATTGAATCATCGACATGTGAATCTAACCATGAGGTGCCCAGAGATTCCCTCCCCTACTGACTACTGTGTAACTTTAAGCAGCTCGTCATGCAGATGGAGAGGTTCATTTCCAACGTTTCTCAAGATGAAATCAAAGAGACTTGTTTTAATGAAAAACTGGATCAGTATAAACTGTGAAAATCGACTGTCATCTGGAAGATTGGGTGGTAGCGGTTTAAACAAATACACTATGAGGGTAAGAATTAGACCCCAAACAAGTGATGCAACAAGGATGTAAGATTAAAAATGACCCTTCTTACATAGACAAAGGTTACGGTACTCATTGAGTTTGCCAACAGTCATCCCCTCCATCATGATGTATTCCACATTTCCAAACTATGAATGTCATGCTCCTTGTGTCACTGCTTGTTGCTTTTCCTATCTTTGAGAAACAGCCCTTTGTAAGATGTTTGCGAGTACAGACCCGTGATAATTTGATCACTTTAAAAGTGACAGGTGTTATGTCCACACTGAGACACAATGTGGAGAAACCACAAGGGACAGAAATACGTGCTGCACGTCTCCGTCGATTGAAGTCATTCAAGAAAACCGGCAATGCATGAGCCTGACGCAGTAAAGTGAGTCACCGTCAAAGAACGTCATAATGCAGGCTGCTCTACATTTCCTGAGAATTAATTTCAAGCTGAACCCTGTGTGGTCTTCCTTTAGTTTTACCACACTCAGTGCGGCTTTAAAACAAACACCCCCCCACCCCCCAAAAAGGTCTGCTTAAACCACTAACCCTCATGGCTGTGATATCCCACTGGCTGCTAGCTGTTGTATCAAGTGCTACCATCAAACCTACTTGCACATTGTCATGCTAGATAGATAGATAGCTATTTATTGATCCCAAAAATATGGGAAATTACAGTGTTACAGCAGCACACAAAATATACATACATACAATATACATGAAATAATAATAATAACAAAATATAAGAATAAAATATAAGAACAAGTATTTAAATATATACAAGATGGGAAAAAAAAAATTAAGTTGTTAACTAATTAAGTTGTTTGGGTTTTAAATCAAATGGTCAAACTTTGCAGTAAAGCAGTACTTCTGTCGTCTGTGAGTAAATGTTGTCCGGGTCTTGGTCGAGGCTGAGCAGTGAGGCTGATGAATATCCGGGACGGGGTTGGCGACTGGCTCATAACACTTCGACACTTCAGCCTGGAGCTATGCAGTGATTCAAGGGCAGTGCGCAGAATGTAATGGCGAGCTTACACTCCACAACTGGATCCCTGGTTTCCCTCTCGCCGACAAAAGCCCCAGATCAACGGCAAGTCGACGCCCGATCTCATGAACAACGATCCAAGTTACTTTCTGCTTATTCTTCCTTCCTTCTTCTTGTCCTCCGTACCTTTTCCCCTTAGTACTCCATTAGTTCCTTTCCTATTTCCTTCCTGCTTTACATTTTTACTTAAAAGCTTAAAGTGTAGAGCTGCAACGATGAATCGATTAGTTATCAAAAATAATCCCAATATTCTGATAATCTATTGACCAGTTTAAGTCATTTTCGATGATGGAGCAGGTAGGATTGTGCGGTGTCGGCAGGTTGAATATGGACAAAACGTTTCATTAAAACTTCTGTGTGACAAATACTGTATATGTCAAAATCTAACAAACTGTGTATGTCTATGTATATATTTTTTTTTATCATGCATGGAAATGTACATTAAAAATTGTTGATATATCTAGTAGGTTAAATATCTGGAACTGCAGCGAGGACCTAAAGCCAATTAGAGCGCAAGATCATTTTTCCTGCAAATCAGCGCACAAACATCCTGGTTTGCTAGCTTCTTGCGAACATCCATTTTTCGGAGGAAAGAACTCCTGTCTTGCGTATGGTCTTGCATATTTTCTCATCTCGCTTCTCATGTGTTTTTTCGAGTAAACGTAGTTTGGAGACCAGGCAGACTAGCCAGGGATTTCTCAGGGGAAATAACTCGTGAACCCCCCTTCGCCGATCACAACCACTTCAAGATAGGGGGCGTCAGAGGAAAGGTCTGGTGATCACCTGAGTCCAGCATTGTAGTACTAGAGATCGCGCTTGGCCTCAAGACCACTTTATGAAGGTCTCGTCTCGGAACTGATCGCATTTTCACTCGGCCTTGTCTCGGTCTCAGGTAAAAAGGACTCAGGAATTTATTTTAAGACCGACTTGTAAAGACCAAAAGTGACTTTTGAGTGTTTTATCGAGGCTTTGCTCTTATGGCAATAACAGAGGTGAACGAAGAAGAATCTTCATTCAAGAATCGTCATAGGAATTTGAGGATTGTCTTTGGTAATCATGTAATGCAGTTTGTGATTGACACTGGTCTGGTTTTGGTCTTGTCTTGGTCTCAACCCCTCAAAGTCTTGGTCTTGTCTCGGTTTCAATTCACACAGTATGATTTATAATTCCCTATGGTTAACACAATATGTGTCTGACATTAAGCCTGGCTGCCAATGTCTCCCAGACTCTAAACAGGATGTATGATCCTGCTGTGGGCAGATTAGTAACTCGTAAGCTTCAGGTCACATAATGAACCTGTCTTGTGTGCCAGATATTAGAGGTCCTGGACATGGTTTGTAAGATGATAGACCTGATGAGGTCCTGGGCAGGCTCGTGCAGGGGGTTTGTCTTGTTTCATGTAGATGTAAAGTGGATCACACAGGTTTGGCTCCCTGTCTGTTGATGAGTCAATGGTGACGTTAAACATGCGCACATTGGTGTGTAACGCATGCCGATTCACAGGACACCAATACGCCAGAAAACAGAAAACAATCAGCAAATTCTAGACAAGGAAATCTCTATTTCAGCCTTGAGCTGGCTCAGATAACCCAGCCTGTGCAAGCAACGCACGCACACACACACACACACACAACACACACACACACACACACACACACACACACACACACACACACACACACACACACACACACACACTGTCTTAATAGAGTATTATCTTGGCTGTAAGCCGTTAGATTTTCATGCTGAACATTTAGCTTTCTAAATACATTTTAATAGGGGTCAATGCTGCTGAGGCAGGGAAAATACACACTGAAGTGAGACACACACACATTTGTTCTCTTGGATCCAATAACTTGCAGGTGTGCGCGCGCACACACACACACACACACACACACACACACACACACACACACACACACACACACACACACACACACACACACACACACCTTCACAAGTACTCTGTGGTTAATTCAACCTTTACCAGAGACTAAAGCAGGTTAAAGAAAGTAATTAACTCATAATAGCCCCAACCACACTGTAAATTAACATGATGTGTGTGTGTGTGTGTGTATGTGTGGCAGTGACCATTTATCAAAGAAAATGTGGTAAGTTTGGGTACATATACGTAAATGACACTGTTGTACTTGTATGTGTGGGGGTGATTAGGGGTGTGTGTGTGTGTGTGTGTGTGTGTGTGGATAAATTAATAGATTCTTTTTTTCTTAGTCTGGCCGTATTGGGAAATTAAAGTTACAAAATTAAGTGTGATCACCCTGAAGGCCTTTTCCATTATTACTTAACACTGTTGGCAAGATAGACAGCCTGATAGGGGTTTACATGGGGCAATGAGGCTAAATGTAGCTTGGAGAAAGAGAGACTGAAAACAAGTAAGAAAGAAAAGATCAAGAAGGATAAGAAAATAAAGTTAAATGGTCATTCAATCTGTCAGCCGGTCCTTGAGCCAGTCAGTGAGTAAAGCAGTCACTGTCTGACAGAGTGGAACAGAGCACATTACAGCAGCAGAGGCCTAGTTTGTTGATCTCAGCTGCCTGCTGTCAGTCACTTTCCCAAACAGCTTATTTTTCTGTGCACTGCAGCAATGGCAGACGTGGAGACCGGAAAAAAAAGAGGCAGCCGCCTGGCACACACTGTCCAGAGTTCATCACTCAAATACTGGGGTTTTGCATTACGGGCTGAATTTCAAGGCGGCGTGAAGGCCGTATGTAGATATAATCCTGGAATGAATTTCAAAAAAAGATATTGATATAGGTTGAATAATTTCACGAGAAAGGCACTTGACATTCGAACCAAACAGCATTAACTAGAGAAGTGTGAAAAGTCTAGCAAGTTTAAAAAAGTGTATTCATCCTAACATGCTTATTTTGCTACCCCCTCTTTGATTACTAAGAATCAAGTGATGTGGATGGGTATTAAAGGTCCCTATTGAATAACCATCTACCTGACATTTTCAGGCAGTGACAGACAAATCAGACATGACAGAATCAGAAATATGTGTCAATGTCATGTTGTTGGCCGAATCATTGCACGGTTCAGGGGAACCAGTCCTGAAAAATAAAACACAGTACATTGAAGCACAAACAAAATTGTGTCTAGCACACCTGCTTGGCAGAGATGTGCAAACTTATGCCCACAGCCATTTATCCCAGACAGCTAGCTAGACTATCTGTCCAATCTGAGGACTATGGTTAC
>NW_022605577.1:2109098-2118558 GCF_008692095.1 Etheostoma spectabile | reverse complement strand
GATCTCTGCAGGGTGAACCCAGACAGCTAGCTAGACTATCTGTCCAATCTGAGGTTTCTGTTGTAAGACTAAAAAAAGGTTGGAACGTACACACGTTCCACCAAAACAAGTTCCTTCCAGAGGCTATTTAGCAGAGACACCGTGACTCCGTTCGGCGCTTAACCCCGCCCATGACGATTGTGATTGGTTTAAACCTTTTTCTCCCATCCTGGAATGCTGAGTGGACTAGCCAGTACGGTGGCCGAGACGGTTCAACACCAATACAAAAGGTACAACACAAAAGCTACAACACAAACATAAAAGCTACAACACAAACATAAAAGCTACAAAAAAACACAAAAGTTACAACACAAACATAAAAGCTACAACACAAACACAAAAACTACAACACAAACAAAAGCTACAACACAAACATAAAAGCTACAACACAAACATAAAAAAACTCCAAAACACACACAAAAGCTACAACACAAACATAAAAAAACTCCAAAAAACACACAAAAGCTACAACACAAACACAAAAGCTACAACACAAACATAAAGGCTGCAACACAAAAGCTACAACACAAACATAAAAAGCTACAACACAAACAAAAAAGGAACAACACAAACATTAAGGAACAACACAAAAGCTACAACACAAACATAAAAGCTACAACACAAAAGCTACAACACAAACACAAAAGCTACAACACAAACCTAAAAGCTACAACACAAACCTAAAAGCTACAACACAAACACAAAAGCTACAACACAAACATTAAGGAACAACACAAAAGCTACAACACAAACATAAAAGCTACAACACAAAAGCTACAACACAAATATAAAAGCTACAACATAAACACAAAAGCTACAACACAAACATTAAGGAACAACACAAAAGCTACAACATAAACATAAAAGCTACAACGCAAACACAAAAGCTACAACGCAAAAGCTACAACGCAAACATAAAAGGTACAACATAAACACTACAACACAAACGCTTCAGAGACAACGTGAGTGTGTTGTTGACAAACGGAGCCGGCCAATGAGCAGGAGGAAAGTTATTGAACGTTTGAGAAGTGAAACATGGTTTGTGGCTAATTATGATTACTGTTGCTAAGTGACGGTCTCAGATAAGCAATGTTATACATCTTTTTTTCTTTCAGATATACTGTATATGGTCTACCATTTAGGCTAGGAAGCTGCAGCTATAACGTTATCTAAAAGGCGCCCAGCGTCTTTTAAACGCGTCAATGCTACGTTTAAAGTCTGTAGTTTGTCACATTTAGTGAAGCTGTTTAAATCATACAAAAATTATATGCCACTGTTACGTGCTAGTAACTTGTCAACCATTTCTATCTGTCCCTTGATACGGTTGGTTGTGTGTGTGTGTGTGTGGTTCTGGTAAACAGATGTTTAACGTGAATGCTAATTGTGTTACCGTCAATATGCTGCCTATTACAGTGTTAGGGGCATAACATGTCATGCATACACACATATGCGGCCTATGTTCACGGACATACACGGTTGGTCTGAATGAAATGAACCCAAAATTGTAATCATGCTTACTGCTGGAAAATAAAATCAGTAAATAAATAGGATTCAGAGTGGGGACTCTTGTGTTTACACTGTATTTAAAGCCATGTAAAAGGGTGTGTAAGACTAAGGACATGCAACAAAACCATAGACTGTACAAATGGTAATGTCCAGTCTATGGTTTTGTTGCATGTCCTTAGTCTTACTCTACAAGTAGGCCCCCCCACACACACACACACACACACACACACACACACACACACACACACACACACACACACACACACACACACACACACACACACACACACACACACACACACACACACACACACACACACACACACACACACACACGTCAACAGGCTCTCCTCTTCAGCTAATAACACTATATACTAGGGATGATCCGAGTGCTTGGCTGAAACGAGTATCCGGTACGGATAAAGCACTTTTGCAGAGTACAAGTATTATACGAGTAATATGAGTCAATATCCGTGCTCGGATTGAATAAAACTCTCAGCTGGCCGCGAAGCGTTCTGTGATAATCACTGTCTGTGTTGTAGCTTTTGTGTTTGTTTTGAACCATCTTGGCCACCGTAAGCCAGACCTTCCTCCACAGCACTGTAGAGGAAGGTCTGGGAAGGTACTCTAAAGAGTATTTATGGCAGCAGGACAGAGAACGTGGGATTGGATGAAAATAAACTACACTGCCCATGTCCATTAATATAGAGGAAGAAGTCACCCAGTGCAACAGTGTAACTCATTGATGTGTTTTTAATAGCTTTTGGACAACAATGGAGTTCTATGGCTCAGGGGAAGATGTATCAAGGTTTGGACACACACACACACACACACACACACACACACACACACACACACACACACACACACACACACACACACACACACACACAAAACACAGACAAAATGAGCTGTTAAATTCTGAAGACAAATCACGATTCTCTCTTAATATTTGACAGCAGGGAGCTCAACTAACTTTCACACGCTCAGTAAAGTGGTCAGTCAACAGGCAGTGTACTTAGAGAGGAACTCATTCAGTTATTACCTCAGTCTTTCAATCAGCAAGTCAACAAGAATGACTCAGTCACTTAGCAATTCAGTCAATTAGTCAGTCAGTCAGTCACTCGTTCTCTCAGCGAGTCATTGACCAACACATTCCTTCAGTCATTCATTCATTCATTCATTCAGCCAGCCCGTCCACTTAGTGATTCCATTTTCATTATTCTATATGGGTGTTTCCTCCTCAGCAGTGCTAATCATGTTAATGTGCTGAATATAGAACAGTTAGGGAGACTGCCAAATGCAAATCACTGACCAAAGTCTCAAAACACACAGCAGCACAGACAGAGCCCGGAGAAGAAGAAAAAAAGGTTTCCCCTCCTTTTCCTCTGTTTTTCTCCTTTCCCCGTTTGTCTGTCCTAGTGTACATGTGTCATGGAGGACTGACGGAAGGAACAAAGATATTGAGCAAGACACTAAAAGAAAGAGAGAGACGTGTGAATCTGGCAGAAGGTAATGCATTTTGTCTTCACTTGTCCCTCTGCTAAAGAGCAGCAACTAACTAGAAAACAGCCTCTAAACACACACACACACACACACACACACACACACACACACACACACACACTTCTCTTATTTAGTTGTAGCCACCCAAGGCGACACACACAGAGAGGCAAATACACACGCTCTTATTCAGTCATGCCACCCAGGGCGAGACTTCTGCATAACATCTGTCCAACATGTATCTGCCCTGACGCAGCCTCTTAGCGAGCGATGGATGAGATGGAGGAGAGAGCGAAAGAGGAGGAGGATGCCAAAGGGAAGAAAAAGCAAACAAGGGTGAGAGGGCAGAGTAAAGGGAAAGGAAGAGAATGGTGAGAAGAAATGCAAGGGGGATGAGGTAGGGGATAGAGGAATGATAGAAGAGGAAGGAGAGAGAAGGACTCCTAATGTGGGGCCCAGTGCTCCCTTTGTACTGGCTTGCAATGGTATTTGACACTCATGCTTATTTTCCCCTCATACTGAAAATGCTGACAAATCCTAACTGTAATGACTACGGAACGTACATTATGTGCAGCTAGAAAGTACTTAATCTAAGTGAAAGGCAGCATCCTCTACTGGGGAAGAGGATAAGAAAACTGGAAAGAGAAGAGAGAAAAAAAAGGAGAGGAGTATGGTTGTACAGGAACAAGTGTGCGGGGGGGGGACAGAGAAATGAAGGCAGTTGAGGTTTGGTTAAGGAGCAGACTCTTGCTGCCAGTTTGGAGAAAGTTTTCGGTTAAAAAACAACCCCAAATAACAAATGTCCTGCTCTGCTAGTTTGGACAGAAGCTTTATTATTGGCATTCCTGGACATTTGCCTGATTTTTACATAGTTTTGCTGGGAGAGTTAACTCCACTTTGAAGAATTACGGGGAAAGTTCTGGAGGCTACTAATGCGACTGGCAGAAATAATTAGTCTAGTTTTCATGTCTGTGGTGCAGACACAGGCCCAGTCGCAACGCTAAATCCCCCGCTGACTAACTCCATTTGTGTGGACAGAGGGATTGCAGGATATCTGCTAAACTGCCTAAGAAGGCAAGACAGCTGTACTGGGATTAACAGTTTGTGTCTCAGTTTGTCGTCACACTTTATTTTAGCCGATTACCTTCTGAAGCTTCCCCTTTTTGGTCTATACTTTCTCTAATTGGTTAAGCCAGTTCTGGACAACAGCCCACGTGAGGACCTGTGTGCTGATGTTCAGCACTATAACGTCCTCTGATGTGGTGACAAGTCTCGGCTGTGTCAAGTTCCACTTCTGTTCTGCCTTTGCGGGATCATACAGAATTCCAAAACACAAATATACAGTTCAAAATATACTGTAGGATTGTACAGCTCTTCGAGGTTTCTTCCTAAAAAGGAGATTTTCCTCGCCACTGTCGCAACGTTGCTTGCTCTGGAGGGAAATACCAGAACTGTTGTATCCTTGTAAAGTATAGAGTGTGGTCTAGTGGCTCTAGAGTGGGGCTCTACTTTTTCTGCCGCATGCCATCGTTTGTTAGTGTGAAAATGAACACTACAGTAGGCTATGTGTCAATGATGTTTTCAATAAAAAAAACATTTGCCAATCCACTTTTCCATGTTCACATGAGCATTAAAATGCAAAAAAAAAACTAATGGGACAAAAAGAATTCAAGGGACATTTAGAATAGAAAAAAATTTGCGTTTAATTGCGAGTTAACTATGACATTAATGTGATTTATCGCAATTAAATATTTTAATCGTTTGGCAGCACTACTGAATTTAAAAGACAAAACGGGAACAAGGCACTGAAAGGATTAATACTAATAGTAATTTAATGGGAAGGATAACTGTAAGGAGTAAAGGAGTTGTAAGGGAGGTGTCGCGATTCAGCTTTCTCACTCCGCCACACAGGTTCGTGGGTCTGAGTGTCGCGATTTTGGTTTCATATTGCATATCGTTCCAGCCCTAGTCAGTAGAGTGCTTGTCTTTTGTTTTTTACCTTCGGAGTGTTTTCAAAACGTTCCTGTGGCGGCGACAGAGGCAGTGAGGCTTCCTGTTTCCTGTCCGGGACTCTCACACTGCCTGGAAACAGACTTTAATGTCTAATCTCCGGTTACATGATTGGCCAACGCAGCGTGACGTTGGGTTACATTTCTCTAAAACTTAAATCTGTCTCAACATTGTGCCGCAGGCCGCTGCGTTTTTTCCGTCTCCCCCCTGCAGCCCCCACCGCCTAACCTCATTACACACTCAAAACAAATTGAAATACCTGCGTTTTTACCGACTGCCTGATTGCGTGTAAACACAGTCTTAGTGTATCTGTGTTTCACTGAAATAAAAAGATGCTGTCCGCCATGTGGCTGGAAATACTTGATACATCTGGTGTGACTTCCCCTGTCTGACTGTAACCTTTCAAGACTGTTTTCTCATTCCGATATTTTTATAGTACATCCGAGCCAGAGGTTCCGTGAGCTCTTTACACTGACACTTATTAATGCAGCATGTTTCTACTCTGAATTTAGTGTACTCTAAAACACACGACACTTTGTATATTCACACACACTCTGAAAGGCAGTTTCTAAAATGTCAGATGTCACACAGTGTGTACGTGCATTGGTGTGTGTTTGATTGCAATTAAACTCAATGCTATTCTCTCATGTCTTTAATTCAGTGTTTTAATGTGCTTGTTTTGTAAATGTGTCCGATGAGTGTAATTAGGCAATAAATCTCCCTGTTTTGTCATTTAGATGTGTGGCCATCTGGTATTTAACAGTCTGCACACTCATGGTATCATAGACGTATACGCTGGGTGAATATGTGTCTGTTTGGTTTGTTTCTATTGTGAACTATTAGGAGCATTACATTTTATCAGCAGTTTGTGTAGGAGCATTACATCAAGCAGAATAACGGATGCAGTGGTTCATTAAAGTCCAATTTTTATATACTGCGGTATTCTGCTCATAACACAGAATACTGGTGAGAATGAAACCACACTCATTTCATGTTAGTAAATACACTGCTGCAGTGAATACTGATCATAATAGCACCTTTTTGCACTAAATAAATGTCTTTAGTTATTACCCATCGTAATACTGTTAATGGCCTATTCTCACTGCAAGGCCATTATTGCTAATTAACGATCAGCTAATTATGACCCTCACCCCCTTCAAGACATTCTGGTCGCCACAGGATTTTTTAACATATCCTGTGCAGACAAACAGTTCTTAAGTCCATCTATAAGTCATCTATTTGCAGAACTACTCCAGTTCTCCAAATTAAAAGACAAAATGCGTCATTTGTCAATGCCTGCCACAGTGATCGGATGGCACTATCTACAGGGCATCAGCGCTGTTTCCTGATCTTACTCTGCTATGGTTAAGGTAGGGTAAGATATTTGCACAAAACAGGCTTGTCATGTTAACAATTAGAAACATTTCGTTATGGAAACGGAAAAAACAGACATACAAGAAACAGGCTTTAACGTTGAATTGGAATTGCAAAATGTTTTCCTATCTATCAACCCTGACCACCTTATTTCCAATGGACAAGTCTGGACTAGAGCGGTGTTTTTCAAACTATATGTGTTCATCTTAGAACCGCCTAGTTTTTTTTTTTATTTAATTGTTTCTGATATTATTTTTGATAACCATTTTAGTCAAATAGTGTTTCACACATCTCAAATATTGGTTACATGTCATAATTACCAGACAAAATACACTTGTTGAATGTTTTTGTTAAACGCATCTGGTCTTATATTAAGCCTCTTTCTTCCATGCAAATCCAATCATACACAGACACATGTTAGATAAGAGCCAGGGCTCCTGGGCTCTACAGCACCTTGTCACACAGACACATGTTAAATAAGTCTCAAAGTGCCCATATTATGAAAAAAAACAACCTTTTTCAGGGATTTGGGGTGTTAGTCTGTGTCTCTGGTGCTTCCACACGCATACAAACGTGGAAAAAAACTATCCATGGTGTTTTGAGTGAGATCCGGTTTCAGAATGTCCTCTGCCTTCAGTATCCGGGTATGCTGTTCAACATCTGCACGGCTTTCTGAGTCACTAGCCGAGACAAGGTAGCTAACTGTAGCACATGCTAGCGCTAGCATGCTAGCTCATTCTTAATGGCAAAAAACTGCTACAACACACACTAGTTGACCATAATCTCCAAAAGAACTACTTCCTGTCCCTGTTTTGCAGGTATTCCACAAGTGGCCCTGGTCTAGAAGAAGTCTCCCAGCTAATCCTGCCTTGGACTGACCAAAGTTGGAGAAAGAGTTATCTAGCTGATGGGATCTTACCTAGCTACTGAGCATGTTTGACTCCCAACAAAGATAGTATAGAAGTGAGATGTCTCACTCTGGAGCTAAAACAGAGAACACACAGGGTAAAAACAGGATCTGCAGCAATGTGCAGTACAAAAAAAATATGGTGTTTTTGAAAATGAAACCGTGTAAACCTATTCTAGTACAACCTCAAAAGACCGGAAAATGAGCAGAATATGGGCACATATTAGCAAACATAAATCCTGACTGCAAACTGGTCCATAGGTAAGGTCATTAAGGCCATCCACATACACAGTTCATCCCTAAGGTTCACTGATGTAACATTTAAACATGATTTATAAAATTATGTCAACTATAGGCTATTTTAATAGCTTAGTATTCTCCGCAAAAAGGTATAAAGGCTTTAGGCGGCCCTACACATTATTGTAGGCCCCGTTTATTCTACAATTGAATTTTATACAATTATTGTAATAGGGGGTCCCGGCACCATCTCTTTTAAAGGGCCCCTTGGTTTAAAAAACATTGAAGACCCCTGCCCTTAATCAAATGTAATATGTGAAATATCTGGGATGTTTCCTGGTACTCACACACCCGAAGCACAAAGCAACATCACATTCATGGTGGGAAACACCTCCCATCCAACTATATGAAAACAGAAATCAGCTGTTGGAGATGTGAGGCTTACTATTTAATTCTCCTCAACTGCCAGACAGTGGAAATCCAAGTCATCCAGGACTCAGAGAACCTTAGATACAGTAACTATTTTTCAAAGTTGGAGTAATTTGAAAAGAGATCAAAAGTGTAGAACCGACAGTAATAGGGTCGCAGCTGTGTGTGAGTGAATTTTGAGCCATTTTGCTACTGGCGTTGGCCGTTATTGATCAAAACTATGATTGACAACTGAAAAATGGGGGAGGGGAATATCTGGTGTAGACATAGGATACAATAGAAGGGTGATGGAGCAATGTTTTGTCAAAGCCGAGGGGTGTCAATAGTCATGGGGTATCAGGGTTAAGTTTCCCTTTCAGTCTATTCAAATGGTTTCATTAGTCCCACTAAGCTCAAGCCTGACTGGTGGCATACAGGGACATGCCAAATTTCTAAATATAGACTTAACATTTTCACCCTAGCTGAAATAATGAGATTACACAAATTGTCTGTTGGGAGTATGGATTCAGTCCCATGTTGGCTCGGATTCATTTTAGCTTCCTTTCACTTGTTTTTATAGAAACTGTCCATTCGAATTTAGAAATGTAGCAGATTGGTAAAGTTGAGTAGCCTATGGGTCTGCCTTACAAAACTTTGGACCAAAGACGCTCCAGGCATCAGCTCATATCAGTTGCTTTGACTGCTCACATTAGCATAACGTGAATTTACTGTGAAAAGGATATTTCACCGTTGGAAAGATGAATATATATTTAAATTGGGTCAGTTATGAAGTAAAAAATGTGTGTCGAGTATTCCGTCTGTTATGAAGTTTCCTGCATACTCGCTGATCTGTACCTATGCATCCCAGTGGTAAACGTGTGGTAGTTTGAATGCACATAATTGTTGTAAAAGTTTACAGCTGAAAATAGAGAGCTGTAGCTTAGCTCCAAGATGGCTGACACTGAACTTGCTTTGGCTTGCTTCAGGTCCAACCCCCTATGGGCGGGTTGAAAACATGCAGAACAAGCTGGCTTGTAGTCCACAGTCCCTGGGCAAAAAACGCCTCAGATGACGCAAAAATCACAAATTTTGCGCCATCTGAGGTTTTTTCCAGACACACAATACAGAGATCTCTCGTCTCAGGGGGACATGAAGGAGGGAAGCACGGTCATTCGAAAATACTACCAGGTTTCTACTGATCCAAAGCTTAATGCTAATTGTAGAAGTATCCCTTTAAGTTAATAAGCCGTCCTCCAAATAATACGACCAAAAAGGTCATTTATACCTAATCACAAATTATCATTTGTGGGTTTTGTTCGCTGCTACGCTGTTACTGAGCACACCAGCGGATTCTCTGACATCAGCACATTCCAATGCAGTGTGTTATCAGCCAATCCGTCAACTGTAACCCGACATGGCCCTAATCAAAGCCAATCATGTTGCAGAGTTCAGGGAGGACCAACGTGGGAAAGATTG